>NW_009953655.1:693269-724130 GCF_000747805.2 Chaetura pelagica | reverse complement strand
CCTGCTGAATAAAGAAATAATAATTAGCAATGGGTTGTTTTATTATAACCTCTACAGGAAGCCCATCATGAGGGATGGTCTTCCTGTAAAGGTCATAACATGGATTTCCTACTACAGCATTTGGGAAAGCAGCAGAGTGTGTTACGTGGTGCTGTATTGCAGCAGTGCCAGCTGCTAAACTTCACCTGAGTAGGAAGGTCTCCCTTTTCTACTCCCTCCTCCTCTCCTTCTCCAGAGTTATCAGATGGCTCCAGCCAGCACCAGTACAGTGGGCAGCGATGAAGCCACTGATTCAGGGTAAAAATAAGAGACCTTTTGGTGCAGCAAGTGTTGGTGAAGGAGAGCAGGAGCTCACGTGCTTTGCTGAATCGGGGCCCCACCACCCAGCGCTCCGGCTGAGCAAACAGGGAGCTGTTTGGTTTGCTGGTGATTCAAACAAGGCAGCAGAAAAATCACTGTGGGTCAACCCACAGCAAATACCTTCAGAAACCTTCAGAGAGAAGCAAAGCCTAAAGCACTGGTTTGTTTCAGGTTAAATGGAGCGTTTCACTTCTAAACGGAGCAGCTGGTTTGCTGAAGGTCTCTTTTGTGAAGGAAGCAATTCCAAGCTTAAAAAATTGGCATGTTTCAAATTTTCAGTTTTGTGTTGGTTTTTTTTTACCAGCAAACTTGAAGTGAAACTCAAGTGAACGGGAGAGAGTTGCAGCATTGCTGCATCTGCCTTCTCTGAGGAAAACTTGGGCTGCTGAAGGGTTGGGTGCCTCTCCTTGGCGTGCAGCAGGAGGAAGGTGTGAGCCCTCCTGGAGAGGAGCAGCTCCCATGTGCTTCTCCTGCACCCAGCCCACCCTCCACTGCCTCCTTCTGCAGCTGTGTTTACAAATGAAGTGTTTCACCTACGTTTCATATTTTCCTCTGCCAAACACCCCGAGGCCAAAGTTCATTTTACAGGCTCACAAACAGTGTTTTGATTTACAGAATTGTCTTTTTAAAAGAAAACCAAAATAATGCAACCCCCCCCCAAAAAAAAAATAAAACAAACAAAAAAAAACACAGTGAAGCAGATTTCCCTGTGAGCAGAGAACTTTGCCAGTGAAGATGACAAGGGGTCCATGAGACGTGATCTTGTGATCTGGCCACTGCAGATCATCCCAGCCAGAACACAGACAGTGGAACTGGCCAGTTTCTGATGGATAGGATGGCACCAGCGGTACCTGAGATGATGTGAGCAGATTAGATACGTGGCTAGTGTGAACAGACATAGAGATAGATGACCTCCAGGTTAGAAGATGTACAGTTGGTCACATGCTACACATTCTGAGTTTGGCATCTATAGAACCTGAAAAAAAATCTTTATTTTCTTTGATCAAAAATATGTATAGAAATGCCTGTTTTCAAGGAAAATATCATACATTTTTTTCTTGTTTAACAAAATAAATTAAATATACATGACTTCTGTTTAAACTCTATATAGAATTACAAAGGTTTTATATTTGCAATTGAATTCATTTCCAGTCTGTATTGGTATTTAATATGGTCCTTATTTATTTTCTCTTCTTACTGTTTGAACTGCAAAGAAGTTGTATCATTTCCAAAGTGTTATCTGAGGGGAGGGGACAACCACACACAACCTAAGTGAATATTTCTCAAATGCATTTTTTCCTACAAGATTATTATTTCATTCTCTTTGCTTCTTACTCTTTTTTTTTTTTCTAATGTTTTCATGTATTTTGCATTGATGTAGAAAATCCAGTAGCTTGTCACTGTGAGCTATCAGAGGACAGCATATTTTGCTTCTTCACCATCAGCAGTTCAATTATTATTATTAATTATTATTATTTCTTAAATATAAATATAAAGATGTTCTGTACAATGTTCCTCTTTCCTTCTTTCCTTTTTCCTGGCAGTGGCACTGAGTCCTAGGACCAGGGAGCAGAGCAGTTGTGGTTGGATCTGCAGAACACCCCATGGGAGATGCCTTCAACTTGCAGAAATGGAACAAACCAGCTCAGTTAGCATTTCAGACCAAAGGACTGTGATTGAGAAGCATTCAGCATTTCACATTGTGAAGAGAAATTCATTTTGCCAGACTTTTGTGTTATTTTGTTTTCTCCTGGAAGAGGTGAGGTGGTTATGTCTCCTAGTGCTTTGGCACTAAACCTCAGGTACTTTAGAGCTTGGGTGACTCGGAGGGAACAGGCTCTTCTGAATGCTCCCCAGTGGGACAGGCTTGGGAGCTCCCCACTGAAACAAGTGATGTGCAGCAGGCACAGGGACAGTGATGCCCATCTGGAAAGGCACCACAGTTGCCTCTTGCTCTTTTTGTTCCTTACAACACAAGGAAGAAGGTGGTGGTTCATGTCCCTGTGTCCTGTCTCACATGTTGCCACTTCAACGAAAAAAACCTGGGAAGGCTCTGCTGCTGGGAATGGCTGCCTCTCTGCTGAGATTTGGAGTTCCTTGAGTTCCTTCATTATTCCTTGGCTACATCCTGATTGTAATAATTAAAAAAAAAAATCTCTTTTCTCTCTCTGTCTTTCTCTATTATATATATATTTATATAGATAGATATAGATATATACACATATATATATACACACATACACACACAAATATACAATTATATATATATGTATATATATATTTAAAATTATATATATATATAATCTTTTCTGTCTGTTTTGCCTGTTGCTGGCAGTGTGAGCTGACTTGGAGCAGTCTCTTCTGAGGTACCAGGAGGAAAAGCCCAAACGAGCTACTGTACACAGCCACCCTCTTAGCACTGGTACTGGATGTGCTGGTGCTGGTGGACTTTGCCTTCCACGTGCGAGTGGGTGTGGGTGTGGATGTCCGTGTAAATCTTTGGGTACATTTTGGATGCCATGGCTGGAGCAAGTGCAGGCCCTTGGGACAGTAAATGCTGCTGCTGGGCAACATATTCCTCATAGTTTATGGAGGAGATGCAGTCTTTGTCAGGGACCTGGGAGACACAGATCCTGTCCCGGGGCTGTGGCCGGTGCACAGGGGCAGCAGCTGGTGGGGAACAGGGCTTCTTCTTGGTCTGGCAAAGCCACAGGAGGATTGTCCCAAAGATGAAGACAGCTCCGGCAGGGATGCCGATGATCACGGGCCAGGGAAGGCTGCTGGCTGAGGAAGGGGGCACAGGTGCACTGGGAGGCTTGGGATCTGCACATCATGGCAAAGAGAGACAGAAAGAGTTAATTAAATGCAGGCAAAGTGAATTTAAAACAGATGTCACACTTGGGCTGGCTTTTGCACAAGCTGTCTGGCAACCCTGCCAGGCCATGTAACGAGGGAGAAATCAAGCCAGCAGATGATGTTTGGTAACAGTTTTGCTTTTCAGGGCTCCTGGAAGGACAAGCAACTCATTTTCTATGGTATAGGGGTTGGGAGGTGAGTCTTTGGGGAATGTTTTAACTTTCTTATCCAAGCTTTAACGGATGCACTAGAGCCAGCCCACAGAATTTCCTAGCACCCTCCCTCTTGATGGAGTGGGCTTCGCTGCCCAGTTTGGAGGACACATCATGGGACATGTCAGTAATACCTCCACGTCAGCAGCCCAGGAGGCACAGTCAGATTACTCAGAGCAACAGCAGATTGCACACTTGCATCTGCCATGGGTAGCTCTGTCTGTGTGGGCTTCAGACACTTTTTAGTATACCCATCCAGTGATACCGGAGCTACGCTCTGCTGTGGCAGGCAGCACAAATGTGGTGTTTTGGAGGTTCTGGCTTGAGTTTCTTGTGTGACTTGGAGGAAGGCTGAGGGACATCAAATCCATAGGTGAGCTGGTGTCCCCTCCTTGGTGCCCAAGCCATGGAGGACGGAAAGTTCACACAGCATTAAAGTGTGTGTCCAACTCCATGTGCCAAACAGGGTCTACCTCCACCAGTCTTTTTGGACCTGCTGTTGGCTTTCCAAGGGCAGCAAATTCGGGTACTGGAGGAGATAAGATGCATCTTTCACACCTCCCACCCCCTTCCTCTCCCTACTGTTGGCAGTCTGTACATCTTTGGATAGCCACTGCACTTTCTCAGCCTAATCTTCCGATTTATAGACCTAAAAGGAGTCCCAGGGCAGGATCCTAGCTATCAAAGTCCCCATCTAGATAGCTACCAGCTGGGATTTCCAAACCCTTGTAAAATACTTAGGGACAGAATTCAACTTGCAGGGAGACACTCGAGAAACTTTGAAAACCACAGGCTGTCCAAATCACCCAATATATTATATTCAAACATGTATCACTTAACTGTCAAGCCAAACTTCTTTAAGACACTAATGTCTTTTTCTCTCCTTGATAAATAATCATACGGATACTTTGAAATATTAAATATATACCATGTGGTCACTTTGAAGTCAGAAGGACCTATATCGTTGACCTCAACAGACAAAACTTTGATTCACCAACATGGGAAATTACGGAATAAATTAGTCTGGAAAGGGGATCTGAAGGTCATATGGTCCAGCCCCTGTTCAAAGCAAGACAGGATCAGACCTCTGACCCATCAGCTGACCACAAAAAGTAAGTCTTCATGTTGGTTGGCAAAAATCCTCTGCTGAGCTGAAACAAAAGTGTTTTGCTATTCATCCATGCTGTTCTTCAGAGCTGTCTATGTCAAATCTGGTAGATTTACTAGCAAAATGGTTTTTTTCTAACTCATGGCCTTGAAACCACATCTTCTCATCTGTGGGCAAGCGGGGTTCTCCTTCTCCACCACTGCCAATAACAACAGGCTTGCAAGCTCTGGTTCTGGTATGAGACTTAATTACAGTCCCATTTAAATCAATGGAAAGTCTCCCACAGATTTCAGTGGGAGCTGGATCAGACTCTCATAGTTCAGAAAGTCTCAAGGGCTTTGAGTTATATCCCGCTCATGCAGCCTTTTCCTTGGGATTGATAGGCTATCTAATTGGAGTTTAGTCCTAAATCTAAGTGATGGAGAAGAAGACACCAAGAGCATTCACTTGCTTGGCCACCTGCTGTCAATATCTAAATTCAAGCTAGTGACTCTGTATAGCTGCTGAGACATGGAGCTCTGGCAATCAGTGGGCAAAAGCCCACTGGAGTCATGAGCATTTTCCCCACTAACTGCACAGAAAACCAGTCCTAACAGCCTGGGAGAGTTAATGATCTCTGTGTCTCACTGGTGTCTTGACTGGAGACACCTGATTAGACCTGACAGCTAAAATGTTCTGACACTGGCTCCAGCTCCTGCACTTTCTTTGCTTGAAGTGGCAAAGGGAAGAAAAAGCAGTAAGGTAAATTTTTGTCATCAAACTGGTGGATCTGAAGCTAGATTCACATGGCAAGACGAGGCAGAAAGAAATGCCCTTTTCAACAAAAAGCAGAACTGCACAGTTTTTAGGAGGCAAAGAAGTCAATGACAAAGTGATAGTGGTGTGCCTCAAACACACTTAATACAGCCTCATTTGGACATGGTCACCAGCTCCAGGGCCTGGAGAGAGGAGTCAGATGTGAGTTTGGTACAAGGGTCCCCAGGAGGATAGCAGCACAGTTTTTATTCTTCTCTCATTTTGTGGTCCTATATAATTGTTTCCTTTAAGCAGTAAAATCAATATAAGTAAGAGCAAGAGAAAGGAGAAGTGCAAATTGTGCTGCTATTCAGTTCCCCTCTCATGTGCTGCACCCTCTTACTGAAGTGATGTGGTGCTTGCAACTGTAGTATCCTTTCCCACCTCCTCTTCCATACAGGAGCAGATAATTTGCTTTTGTTTGCTTGCTGGACCCGGCACTTGGCCTTGTTGAAGCCCAGACCTCAATGCATCAGCCTAACGATGCAATCTATCCAAGTCTCTCTGCAGAGCCTCCCTATCCTCATGCAGATGAACACTCCCACCTAGCTTGGTGTCATCTGCAAACTCACTGATAAAACACTCTATGTCCTTACCAAGATCATCAACAAAGATGTTAAACAGAAAAGGTCCCAACACTGAGCCCTGAGGAACACCACTTGTGAGTGGCCCCAGCTGGATTTGACTCCATTGGCCACCACTCTGTGGGTCCGACTGTCCAGCCAGTGCTTGATCCATGATGCTATTGGTTCAGATGGGAACAAAAAGAGACATAACTCACCTGGCAGGACGGTGAGGAAAGCGCTGCGAAAGCTGTAGCCCATGGTGTTTGCTCCTAAGCAAATGTACATCCCTGCATCCTCTTCCTTGGCTCGAGTAATCATCAGTTTGTTCAGGTAGGAACCATCGGGACGAGACCAGACCTCTCCCGTGGGCAGCACAACAAACTTCTGTCCCCCAACATCAATGGTTGAGTTGTACTTGCTCTCCGTGCCGTACTCCACCCTTTTCAGCCACTGGATAACAGGTTTGACGTCGCTGCGGACTTTGCACTGGAAGGATGTGGTCCCACCGTAGTCTACTGTCGTGTTGACAGGGTGTGTCCCTGTCAGGATGGGCTTGGACCTCGTCCTCTCTGCACAAAAACACAGGGAGCTCCATGGAATAAAAGGTGTTTGCCAATTTCATTAACTTATGATTCCAGTAACATAGGAAAAAGGCATAGAAGGGATGCAAAACACTTTGTCTAGTCCACTTCCCTGCCCCATGGTAGGCTGAGATTTCTGCAAACCTCTACTGATACAAATTTGCCCAGCCTCTGCCAAAGTCTCTAATGATAGATGCTCTCCAGCCTCTCCAGACAATTCCTCCACTGAGGCTTAGCAAGTATTTTGTCATGCTCAGCCTGAATCTTCCTGTTTCTAACAAGGAAGTTACTTATTCTATCTGCATCAGACTTGGAGAAAAAGTTTGCTTCCCTTTTAGCCCTTATATTTTGGAAGATAATCTTCAACCCTCTCTTCTGTATACTAAAGAACCCTCTTCCTTGTACTCCCACTTACCCCCGTGTCTCAGGGACCATATCCCAGAATAATGGGATCTTAATGATGTACCCTGACCTACAGGGTCAGAGGCTGCAGTGATTTTTCTTGAGCCTTGACCAGAGGAAGATAAATGGCCTGATACTATCCAAAAAGGCCAAAACCCATCTGAAGATTAAATCTGGGCATTAGTACAGGTCTGAACACAAATTAAGTGGATTATTTAACTGTAAATCTTCATTTGATATTGACTCTGATCATGTTTTTCAATGTTTTCAAATATACTAAGGGAAGGTGTAAAGAAGTTGAGGCCAAGCTTTTTTCAGTGGTGGCCAGTTACAGGACCAGAAACAATGGATGCAAACTGAAACAGAAGAAGGTCCTTCTAAACATCAGGAAACACTTTTTTACTGTGAAGATGACTGAGCACTGGCACAGGTTGCCCAGGGAGGTTGTGGCATCTCCACCTCTAGTGATATTCAAACGCCATCTGGGCATGGTCCTGGGCAACCAGATCTACGTGACCCTGCTTGAGCAGGGTGGGCTTGGACTAGATGACTTCCAGAGGTCCTTTCTAACCTCAAACACTCTGTGGTTCTGTGATACTTTGTCTTTTACCGCCATGTCTGATAGGGTGCAATTTACAGGTGAATATGAAAGAACCTTACATATTCTCAGATACAACCTCAGGTTTTTACCAGTTTATCTACTAGTACGTATCAATTGACAATCCACACCAGAACCACTATGGCTACTCTCAATTTGGGGACAGTAAGGAGTTGATAAGACATGTTCTTTGTCCTTCTGGTATCCAAATGTTCCCTAAGGACAGACAAAACTGGCTGGGAAAAGGTCCCTTTGATATCCTAATGACAAGCTGTGGATATTGTCTCATCTTTTGTCTCAAATTCTTTAGGAAGCATCTGTCATCTGTTTCTGGGGCTGGCAGCTGCCCATGGGGACCCAACTCTTCTGGAAGCCATCCCATACCATGTCATTCACTGCTGGGGAAATCAGACAACAGGCACTACTGGTGAGGAAGATCTTCACTTCATCATCACCTCCCTGCTTTTATTATTTCTTTCTTCAGTCTAATCATCCCCACACTCACTGTGGAGCAAATTTTTTTGTGGAGGAAGAGCTCATAAGGCTTTTGATTTTCCAGCCAAAACCAAAATCTTTCCTTTCTCACAATTTTTTTGCCTCAAGTCTCAGTTGATGAAAGAAACAAGGTGGTAGGAAAGAAAATCAAACTCAAGAGGTTCACAAGACCATCCGTTCCAGTAGGATCGTAAGCCTTATGTTGTGTCAACATCACATAAAGTCAAAGGAAAAATATATCCCTCATTCTGAGGAATGTTTGGCTTTTCTTTTAGTGTGAGCATCAGAGAACTCAGTCACAGTTTCCAAACAAGGAGGTACTGCAAACCTCTACCCTAGGCATGAAGATAAATTAAGGTATCACAGTGGGTGGTAACTGCTGGCAATCATCAATTGCATTTGATGGCAAACACTGTGAAATGGAGCAAATAACAAAACAGCTCCCACCAGCACTGGCTTTGGGGTGAGAGGAAGGAACAATGGACTGTCTTTCAAAAACTCAGGATACTTTCAATAATGAAGGCTCTAAAGATGTGCCTAGGAAAAAAAAATAACACAGTGGTCTGTCTAGGTTCTGCCTTGGGACTGTGGGCAGGAATCACAGCTGGGAAGAGTGAGCCTCAGATAAGCAGGACTTTGGAGTGGAGGCTCAGGGGGGAAAAAAAGGAGGAAATTGAATAAAACCTGAAATGCTCCACAGAATTATGTCAAAAATAGAAAGATGTCTGAAAACTGCTTAATGCCCTTATCTCCTTGAGTCTGGTTCCAGCTTTGGTTACTGTTTTCACTCTTAGCAAGAAAAAGCTAATGAAAACAAAGGTTACATACATCTTTAAGTTGATAAAAAACAAGATAAACAGGGACACAGAAAGGGGTTTGTTCCTGGTGCTGTCTGGTTTTGATGAAGTGAAAATGCCACAGCTGCCATTAGGATGGGGCTTGATTCATTTCCCTGTCTCTGCTCCTGGTTTTAGTGTAAACATATGTTTTTACTGTCTCCACACAGCTGCATCTTTATCAATCCCAGATGTCCAGCAGGTTTGTGCCTTTGGAGCCCAACAGAGCTCCCCACATGTGCTTTTAATTCCTGCGATTCTAGAGAAAGGACTTATCAGAGAACAGATCTTTACCTTTAAGAACAATCTTTCACACTGGGATAAACTTTCTCATGCTAAAATGTATGCACAGACAGACAAACAACATGCTTTCCTTCTAGCTGGGAACAGCCCTCCATGCCCCTGCTCCTCATTAATGAAGGCTATTCAATCTTCCCTCCACTCAGCTCATCTCCCCCACTTTCCTGAGTTGGCTGCTCTGTAATCATTTCCATGCCAGCTTCTGATGATGTCATAGAAAAAGCACAATGATTTAAGAATAAGAGCTCTTCTCTGGTTGACTTAGGTAGGATTTGAGTGCAATTATCTTCAGTAATAATAGGGGAAACAGGAGATTAGAGACTAAGAATCAGAATAGCTGGATAGTAAGAAGAGCAATTTATTCTACCCCACCACAATGCAGGGTAATCCCCACAGCTCATCTTCTAAGGGCTGAATCTTTAAAGCTATGTAGGTATCTAAAGATACAAACAAGACCCTAGTGGGATATTTTTTTTAGTATCTGAAGTGTACCCACTTGAACCTTCAGATGTCCAAATGTTTTTTAAAATCTAGAACTAAAGCCTTGTTTGGATAATCACTCTAGACATAAGATTTCTGCTAACTCCTTTGGGAGATTTCTCTAATGAAGTGGGCCTCCTATTACAGCTACCTAGAGTAAATTTTTATTTATTGGTTTTACTCTATTACCACTCTGATAGAGTAATCTGGGCCACCCTAAATATTTCTACCCATCCTTTACGGTACATGAAAGGGCTTTCTCAGTTTGTCCTTGAATTGAACTGGGCAATGATGAACCTTCATCACACAGGTGCCCTTAGAGATGACTGTTTCCCTAGTATCTCTCCTCACTTTGGGTTGGAAGGGACCTTAAAGATCATCTAGTTTCAACCCACCTGCCATAGGCCTGGACCCTTGCCACTAGACCAGGTTGCTCAACACTTCATCCAAAACAGCCACAAACACTTCTGTGGATGCCCCCTCCCTGAAAGTGTTCAAGGCCAGGTTGGATGGGGCTATGAACAACCTGATTTAGTGGATGGTGTCCCCTCTAATGGCAGATGGGTTGGAACCAGACAATCTTGAGGTCTCTTCCAACCCAAACCATTCTATGATTCTATGATCTCAGCTACTAAATTGTATTATTGCCTGTCTTACCCAGGCATTAAGTTTATTTTAGAGTTTCAACAATGTTTGCTCAGTCTCTGATGTTTATAATACTTCCCCACTTCTCTGCCTAGATATCAGCACTGCACACTTGCCATAGAATCCTGATTACTCAGCCAGCTCCCTTCTCAAAGCTCCCTCAATGCCTTTCCACCCCAGAAGCTGCACTTACGGATTACTTCAACTTTGTACGTTGCGTTGATTTCTCCAACTTTGTTAAACACTCGGCAGGTGTATTTCCCACTATCCTCTGGCTTCAGGTTCCTCAGGTTCAGCGTCCACTTCTTCTTCTTGTTCTCCCCAATCTCTTGGGGTGTGAGGGGCTTATTGTCCTTCAGCCACGTGATGTCAGGCCGTGGGTTCCCACTGGCCACGCACTTGAGGCGGATGGAGCTGCCAACAGGACGGGCGATCACTCTCCGTCTCATCTTGGCAGGCTGCGTGAACCGGGGCCGGGCTGCAAAAGGCAGGAAAAATTGACTGTGGTGAGCAAAGGAAGAGACAGCTGGCAAGTGTTATGGCCACATTTGTTTGAGAGGCACCCAGCAGTCTCATATATAACCAGTGTATCACTGTCTCACAGAATCACAGAATGGTTGGGGTTGGAAGGGACCTCTGGAGATCATCTAGTCCCACCCCCCTGCTAGAGTAGGATCCCCTTGAGGATCCCCTTGTTCCTTACACAGGAACACATCCAGGCAGGTTTTGAATGTTACCAGGGATGGAGCCTCCACAGCCTCCCTGGGCAGCTTGTTCCAGTGCTCTGTTACCCTCAGAGTAAACAAGTACATATCAGCTCAAACTGCTTTCCTTAGAAGGGAGGCACTACCCTGCCTGATGCATCTGAATGTCTACTGGCCTGGTATGGTCACTGCATTAGCCATTAGCATTGCATAGTGCTGGAATTTTGGTGTCCATAAGGCAACTGCATCAGACCATCTCACAAAATAATACCAATGTCATCCTATTGTAGCTGAAGGCAAAATGCAGCCCCATAATCACATTACAATTGTTACCATATTCCATGCCACAGATGCAAGCCCTTAGCCAAGACCTGTGAGAAAACCTCAGGTTCCTGCCAGCCTGACCATTTTCTCAATCTTTTGCTGGTCGCTTGAAGCTTTATGTTCTGAAGTTGTTTGGCTCCTTAGTTCTCACTGCCTTTAATGGGACTTAAGAAAAGTCAACATCTTTTCAACATGTAGCAAAGCCTGAGAAGTGTGCCAGACTCTGCACATTGATCTGAACTAAAATGAAGCATTCATGTTGAAAGGTCCAAAGAAGCAAACAAACAAATGAAAAGACCCAATGAAAAACCCTTGAGTTTGTTATTGGAAGATACCCCATACCAGTCCATCCCAAAAATGGGAGAAGCTGAAGCAACAGCTGCTGGTGAACAGAATCATGGGTTAAGACAGGCACCCTGTTCTAGCAAGAAAATCACCAACATTTCTAATGGTAGTGACAAGAACAATAGAAACATGCAAGGTCCCCACTTGGCAAAATCTGAAACTTATACCCTCACCTTCACCTAACTTTAATTCAGATTATGCAAGAATTCTGGATGGAAAAGACATGGCACCTTTACACTCTAATAGCTTTACTGACATTGCAGAGAATCTTTGGGTAAAGTCGTGAGTTGGTCTAACTAATCAATAGAAAGAAAAAGATCTTTGCAAAAACTTTTAAGACAGCTGAAACAATGCAACATGATCTGTCGGTAAGACTAAAGCTTGTCTTACAGTGTCCCCTAATGAAGAATTTCATATCATAGATTTCTCAGTTACTTTAATGCAATGCCAGTCCAGAGGCATGTCTAACTGCAATCTCCTCCTGAGATCAATACAATTCTCCTCCTAGAGCTACAATACTCCTGTCAAACTCACCTGTCTTCTTTCATAATTTTGGCAAAGCCAGTTTTTTCTCTGAGTCCATTCAGCATCTCCAGAACAGGTTTCTCTCCCTGCTTTCAAACCCTGTTTCTTGCTTACCATAATCTTATTCTTTGGCCATAAAGGACCATTATCCTGCATTTTCACACTCCTTGGTAAATTCTCCCTGATCCTTTTCTTGGGAAATAAGAGAAATAGGTAATGAGTGGCCTCCTCTGTGGCACACTGTGTTGAATTATGCTCATTAGCCACTGGCCTTTGCCACTAACAACTGGATAGTCACAGCCTCAGTAGCACATAACACACCAAAGCAATCTCAGAAGGTTGTGCTTCAGATATCAGGAAGTTTGCTACAGGGAGGCACAAGGGGATTTCCTATGTCTTGGCTCTAAGAAGGCCACCCTAGTACAGAGCCAGCCCTGCTGCCCAGGGCTGAGGGCCAGAAACTCTGAGATGTACGTTATAGCAGAGCTTTGCTGGATGAGGAGGCTGGTCTGCAGATTCCTCTCTCCAAGCACTGAGGAACTGCAGCTATTGCCCTCTGAGGTCTGTGAACATATCCCTTAGTCCTCACCCTCCTGCAGCCTTTTCCAACATCCCTCCTTCACAGAAGGCACCCTTTGACATATCCCCCTCTTCAGAACAGTTTTCCATAGGGAAAACCATCTGCCTCCATAGCCTTCCCTCGCCCCCTTGACTGTCATTTTGGGTCCCAGCCATTCCATGTTATTTCAAACTCTTGCTCAGAAATGCTTTACTCTCTGTACGGAGGCTTTCATGTGTAATCTAATGAACCAGAGCAACTTTGGCACTGAACGTCCTTGCCGTGACAGCTGAGCAGCAAGTGTGACATACTAAGCCACTGCACAGGTTGTGGTGCCTAAATTGCTGGGTATTCCCTTGGGGGTCTGCTGCAAGAGGAGGCCCCCTCCAAGCAAAATCAATCACCCTCCCCAGAGAGACAATTAACCCCATCAGAGCTGCACATTGTGAGCAATGACACGCTGAAGTTGAAGTCTGAGCTGAGGAAGACATGCTGATAAGGGCTGTCATTGTGGAAATTGAGTGAGTGTCCACAAGGTGCATGGAGAGGTTAAGAACCAGCTGTGAAGTGAGTCAAAGTGGTTATTCTCTAACATGCAAGTAATCTACTCTAAAACCAGGAGTTGCAGGTCTGGGTAGGGGTAGATCCTCACCAGATGGGATTCCTGGGCTGGAATAACATGTCAAAGAGCAGGTTGCAGATGGGACAGTCACACCCCATGCAGAGTGAAGAGTCATGAGTGAGTCTAAACTTTCACCTTCCCTTACCTCCTCCCTGTTTCCAAAGCAGTAGTTCAGAAGGACTTGGTGGAGTCCCTGCTCAGTAAGGACATTGCAAGACAGAAACTCTTCCCTCCCAAAAAAGCAGGCCTGTAACATTTCTGGTTTTCCTCCCACTGCAACTCCCATTAATCTGTCTGGAGTTTTGCATTCCCTCCCCGTACACCGTTGTCCAGACACATATGAAACTACAGGTAAAGCTAAACTTCTTTGGCTCTTTCTGTCTCTCTTTCTTCTGTTTAAAGAAGGTTAAGTGATTATGTGGTCTCAAAAGCTACTCCAGGCTGTATGCAATATGCTGAAACCAGACCCCCTTTACACAGTCTTGAGTGTTTCCTTGACAAAAGCCTGAATTGGAAAAGTTTAGAAAAGCCAGTTAACAAAAAAGTTGAAAGAGAGACCCACACATAAGAGAGAAAAAGAGACCAGCAAGCACAAAGGAGAAAGAGGGAGAAGCAGCAGTGTGAGAGAGAGGCAGAAAAAGTCTCTATTGAGTTGGTGCTAGTAAATGTCTGTCCCCAAATCTGTACCATTTACAGAAGCTTTTGCTTGTTAGAGTGCCAAAGAAGGCCATTACAAAGTGCCTCTGTGTTATTTATACTTCACATGCTCGTTCTCCTCCACATCACTTGGCGTTTGCTTCATAAACATGAACAGCACATTTGTACAGCATAAATTATGCCACACACAAGAGCAAGAGAAAACACAAGTGGATGGGTAAAAAGAGACACTGTTGTGTAGGGCTTCCTTGCTGAAATGCTGTTAACCATGACGATTTATTCAAGCTAATGGAAATTAAATGAAACAGTAGGCTGTTGGCAGAAAGACCTGGGAAGGAATTCAGCAGTCTCTTCTCCCTTTGGGACACCTCAAGGTACAGGGATTAGTCACAGAGGATCCTGTCAGTCGTGGCTCATACAAAGTGAGGTGGTTAGATAAGGCATCATCTGCTGCAATCTGCCACAATTACCTCCACGTAGTGACGGGAAGTACCACTTAAATCTTTCATGGTATTTATACAAAAAAGTGTCATGATATATCTAAGTATTGAAATACTCTCAGGTTTTTTTTTAGATAAGAGCTCAGTCAGTTGTGGGAAGAAGTGGATGGGGGTATTTTATCTTTCCCCACATCAGCTCCCCACTCTTGATGAGGACAGGACTTCTCCCCAGCAATACCACTCCATCATGGTAGCTGGAAAGGGAAGTGGAGGGTTTTTACCATGCTTCTCCTCTTCCACTTCTCTAGGGCCCAGAGCTCTGCAAACACAAACTTCTTCACCTATCACCCAGAGACCTGCAGACACACACTAACCCTCCCTGCACACCAGCTCACACCAGCACTTTGCTGGTGAACCCTGATGGATGGAAAGTGTTCGGGTGGGTGTGTGTCCTGCCCCAGCCATTTCATTGTTTGGGGAGAGATAGTAGGAGGGAGGGAAAGGGGAAAAAGCAGACGTGCAGGAATAGTGTGCAGCACAAAGAAGGATTGAGCCAGGGCAGCACAGAATAAGGCAGTCTGATATAAGATTGTTAATGCCTAGTAATTTTAGTAGTGCTTACATAATTTTTTTCATAATATGACTGCTGAATTGATCCATCATCCACCAACTCTACCATGAGCACATCTTCCATGGCATTCAGTGTCTGCTTCTATCTCTACCAGGGTAATTAAGACTGGAGAGATGGCAGCTTTTCTTGCCAGTTTGAATCCCTCCTGAAGGACTTCTAACCTGGAGTTTATCTAGCTCCAAAATGTTGGAGCCGTAGAATCACAGAACTATACAATAGTTTGGACAGGAAGAGCCCTTTAAAGGTCATTTAGTCCAATGCCGCTGCAGTGAACAAGGACAGTTTCAACTAGAGCAGGTTGCTTCCTCTGTCAGAGCAAGTTCAGTCTCAGATGAATGTGTAATTCAAAGCTATTATGGCACTGACTCCTCCAGGTGTGGCCCAGACTACACCACAGCACACCACATCACTTGTTTGCCAGCTCCTGAAGAAAACTGGCCTCAGCTCAAGTGGTGGGGACTCATAAGGTGAAAGCCTGAAAGGTTCCCACCCCTACCGTTGCCATGAAGTTACTCCCTGGCCACAAATGTGGTACAAAGTCACCTCTGTATTATACATTATAATTAAAAGGAAGGGTGTACTGCAAGCACAAAATGGAAATGCTGTGCTTCATCCCTTGAGGTCATAAATTCTCACTGCACTCCTGTCAGTAATGGCCAAAAGCTGTTTGGCATCAACCTGACAACTTATTGTACTTCAAGGAGTGCTTGGACCAAACTTTGGACCAGCAAGTCCTGTAGCGATTCAGAACCTGTTCCAACTGAAATTTTAGCAGTTCCCCAAAGCTCTGCAACTGCATTAAAATCCTGTGTTTGAACAGTCTGGGGCTTAGAGAAGTTCATGCAGGTGTCTAAAAGAGAGGGTAATGTTAAAAAACACTCAGCTTTGGCCTAATGCTAATTCTCCTAGAGTGAAGTCAGACCTCCCATTTGCCCTCAGCGGGAGCCGTGTTATGTTGGCACTGAAGGCTTTTGGAAATACTGCTGTAAAAGTCAATATGCCTTTTACAGAGAGTCTATGAAAGCTGTAATAGCTGCACATGCAGAATAAAGTCACTGCCCAGAAAAACAAATGCAAGGGGGAACCATGCTGGGGTACATGGCAGGGGTCCCTAGAGCAGCCCATGGGCTGCATTTTGCAGAAGGACTCTTGGATGGGCTCCATTCACACTGACACGTTCAGCTGATGCTTTGTTTATTATTCGACCATCTGTAGGGAGAACTCACTCCTCACTGCCTTTACTTTCCTTCTGCAACCAAGAAACATGACACATGAACAGCACTAAACCAAGAACTAAGGAAAACAAAAAGAAGCCCTGGGCCTTACCCCATTGCTTCCCAGAATGATCTTCATATTCTCCATTGGAGCCTTCAGGTGCCTGGCTATCCTTTCCTGAGCTGGCATCATCTGCAAGGGAAAGGAAAGGGAAGATGTTAAGAAGGTCTCCAACAGTATGATGACAAGAGTTTGTATCTCCTCCTGGAGGCACCATGCAGCTGAAACGCACTTAACATATATTTGGCATCCACATCCTGGCACTTATAGCCTGGCCATTTTAATGAACAATTTAGTTTGCTGCTTTATGAACTTTTTGTCAGGCTACCAAAGCAATGGGAGATTAATCAATGTTTCCATTAACAGCTGACAAAAGCCTCTTTGTTTATGTTTACAGATTGCTTATCCCTAGGAGGACCTGATCTGTTGTACATTTTATGCAAATAATAGCATAAATCAAAATTACAGCTAATTAAATGTAGGAGGAGAGGGAAGATTTACGTGATCATTCACACAAAGTACAAGCAGTGGAAATAAGGCCACTAATGTGGCTTTCAGCTTCCATACAAAATCAGGAAAGCAAGCAGGTCTGGGGTCAAATTAGCCCTCATTGGGTAATGAATGTAAAGCTATGGTTGGAGAAGGCAATATTTATTGAAAAACTGTTTTGTGGTTTGTTGGTTTGGTTTTCTTAAATGAAGGCCACCCATGCCACTTTGTTCCTTATCACTCTAGATGTCTATACCACTACCACAGAGCAGAATCAAGGTCTCAACTCTGTTCTCTGTGGTGCTGGAAGAAATAGAAATCACCACAAGGTAAAACCTCCACCTCTCCAGTAGATTAAATTGCCACTGTGATATGGCTTCCATGAGGATGCCAAAGAGTGCCCTGAGCCTCCTTCTGCAATCCAGGTGGTGTTGGTGGCCTCACACTTCCACAATGCCTGGATAAGAAGCTTTTGCCTCCTTCAGTGGACAGCCTGGCCTCTACTGCACAAGCACTCTGATCAGAACATCCTCTTATAGCAATGGATCACACGAGGAAGGAAGTCCTCCTGAGGCACTTTGGGCAGCTACAGATGATGACACAACTAAGTGTGGCTCTTCTAAGGCTAGTCCTGTACTCTACAGTTGGAGCAGCTGTAGTTCTGGATCAAGAGCTACTCAACTCCTAACTAAGTGCTCTTCAGGTGTGTGAAGTTTGATTTTCAGAGATAGGTCAAGTGAAGGCTGGGAAAAAGTTCATGTTAATAAGGAAGTGCTCCACAAGGGTGTATGAAAAAAAACAAAAAGCAAGGGAAGCAGAAACACTAAGGAAGGAATCCCTCCAAATGCCTGACTCCTGAAACCCATCAGTAAAAATTCTCATGAGCAAAAGAGAGGAAATTTCTTGCTGTAATCTCTGTGGGAGAGGGGATAAACTTGTATCAGTTTACACATGAGCACGTTCCCCCAAAAGGTACAAATAGTAAAGCTGCTTTTTACTGTTTTAGAAGTTGGGTTGTGCCTAAACAGTGCTTGGTCTGTAGCCCGTGTGCAGTCTTTGTGCAAGAACGTGTGTTTAACCCCATCCTCACCCCAGTTTCTGCTATTTTGGAAAACCATCCTTTCCCTCCAGCATGGGGCGTTTTATGCAGGTGTGTGAAGTTTGATTTTCAGAGATAGGTCAAGTGAAGGCTGGGAAAAAGTTCATGTTAATAAGGAAGTGCTCCACAAGGGTGTATGAAAAAAAACAAAAAGCAAGGGAAGCAGAAACACTAAGGAAGGAATCCCTCCAAATGCCTGACTCCTGAAACCCATCAGTAAAAATTCTCATGAGCAAAAGAGAGGAAATTTCTTGCTGTAATCTCTGTGGGAGAGGGGATAAACTTGTATCAGTTTACACATGAGCACGTTCCCCCAAAAGGTACAAATAGTAAAGCTGCTTTTTACTGTTTTAGAAGTTGGGTTGTGCCTAAACAGTGCTTGGTCTGTAGCCCGTGTGCAGTCTTTGTGCAAGAACGTGTGTTTAACCCCATCCTCACCCCAGTTTCTGCTATTTTGGAAAACCATCCTTTCCCTCCAGCATGGGGCATTTTATGCCGACACATGCTCTAATCTTGTTTGCCACTGCTCCTTAAGCAGAGAGGCTGCAATGCCATATGGGTTTGTCCCCCCTCACCCCAGACAGATTTTTTCCTTCTCCTTGTGGTTACTTCAGCACAGTTTCCCCCAGTGGTATGTGCAGCTGTCACCTCGAGGGGAAAAGAAAGCTTTCAGGGCAGCAGCACACTGTGTGCTTACTTGTGCAGCTAACTCCAGCTGACTTCCCCTTCCCACCTTCCTCTCACCCTCTATCCATTGCTGGGAACCTCCAAGGCTTTCCTGGGGGCTCCAGCCAGCTCCCAGCCCAAGCTGTTGGGAAGCAGCATGAAATGCATCACACTCAGGCAACATCAGCTCTTGCCATGAGTGCAAAGGCCCTGTCCAGGCTCTGCGAGGCTGGCCCACAGCCTGTGTTACAGATGAGATGAGGAACCCATGTGCTGTGTTTTACAAATATATTTTTACAGCTTTGGCAAACCAAGTGCAGGGAATACAAATATCCCCACTATAGATGATGGCTTGCACATGACAGATTGCCTCCTTTCAGTCAAAATGCTGAATCGATTATCTTCTGGCACTTGCCACACAAATTTCAGTAGTGCTACGAATGAAATCTTGGATGCTGACAGAGAACTTAGTAAATCCCTTCACACAATTAGAAAACTGTAGAGTGACAAAGGGAAAAAAACACGACTGTGGTTGGAGATGTAGGATTCTTGCCTATTGTTAACTGTTGAATATCTTAAAAGTGGTCAAAACCTTGAAGTGGTGATGTTCTGTCAATTAATCCACTTAATCCTACTCAGCTTGATGTACAAAGAGCTGCAGTATATCCTCCCTTGCCTCCTGCCTCACGTTACACTATGTCAGCCCATGTGTGCTCCTCCTGCCTACACACAAGGACTGACTGGCTTTCTCAACACCTCCTGACATGCTTTTGATGTAAGCAAAATTGCTCTGAACCTATTTGATCCTTTGAAGATGCTTCTTCAAGTTGTTATCCTGCCAAATCTCAAACCTGCAGAGTAACCTACCTAACCCAGAAAAAATCATTTGGGGAGGAAGAGATCAAGATAACTAATGTCACTGTGCTGAGCCTATGAAAGATAAATTGGTGGAGAAGCAAGACTGAAAGAAATAACTGCATGCATTGAGACATGTTGGTTTAGATCCATTGGAACTGGTTTCACTTTTGTCAGGAATGTGGTAATGTTAACAACAACACAGGCAGAAGTCTGGGTGGTGGTGGGGAGTTGTCACAAATGTGGAAACTCATTTAGAGCAAAGCTACTCCTTCCCATTCCCAGAGCTGCACACTGGGGAGGAATGTCACAGCAGTCTCTATGCCAGCTGAACATGCAGTGAATCAGGCTCATATCCTTCAGTGTGACTGTATCTGAATGAAGTTAAACTAGGAAGGAGTAGGGGAAAAGCTGATTGATGAGATCATGTATGAAACTCATTTTCAGAAGATTGTCTGAAGCCCAGGAATCTCCAAAAGTGAGAGTGAGGCAGCAGGTCAGTGATACAACAATAAAGCCTCAACCTGGGATGTGAATGACCCAGGGTCAAGTCTCTTTTCTGCTGCATTCAGAGAGGGATTTGAACCTCCCCTCTGACACCTTGAGTGTCTTAAGCTCTGAGATGTGGTCTCAGAGAGCCAAAAAAGAGCTTATTATTACATAAAGTAGAACACTGTGGGAGACAGATATCTCAGGAAAACCCTTAGGATGGAAGACCTCTCTCTAATTCAGATACCACAAGATTCTACTTCCACCTGCCCCATCCAAAGTCAGTTCAGCAGCTGTATGGAAGGAATCTGTCTCCCTGTTTTGAAGAATTGTCTTCCTCCCCCCCCAGTTTCAATATCAAGTGGTTTCCTAGGGTAGAGAAACAGTTTTGCATTTTTGTAGTCTCTGTGCTGGCACGATGGATATCTTTCTGCACCACAAACACATTTTGGTCAGCCTGCTCACTCCTGGGGAGGGATCTATTGCACCAAAAACTGAATTTTCTGAAAGTTCAGAGGCATCTGATTCAGCCTAAACCTGAAGTGTGAAGCCTGGTTCATAGTGCCAGATCTGAAGACCTGCTGTTTGCATGTCACCTCAAGCTTCACAAATGCAACTAGCCTGGAAATATTATTATACCGAGTGGACCTGAGAAAAATGAGCCACACTCAGATCTATATGACCAGTATACACAACTATGAGTGACTAGCAGAAATCACATGAGTGTCAGCTACATTAAAAAATAACCTAATAAGCCAATTGCTGATTCATGCTCTTGTCAGCTCCCACAGAGGCAGGTAGGTCAGGGTGGTGAGTACATACAAAAAAATCAGCCTGCAGCCAAAGGGCAGCAGGGCCCAGCTCTGCAGCATGGCCAGTTTTGCTGCCAGCAGATTACAGCAAGAGGCAGCGTTAAGAAGGATGAGCTGCTGAAGTTTCCTACAAGCTCCCTTTTCTGTAACCTACACTGGAAGGTCATCCTGTACTGGACTTCTTGGACAGTATGACAGGCTTAGGAGTGCAGCCAGTTGGAAGATGAAGTGGAAAACCTGCCTTGAAAAATAATCACTGACTAATTTTATGTCACGAGTATCTGAGGCTAAGGAAACATAGACACGATTTAGGCATCCTCACTGTACAGTTTAGT
This sequence comes from Chaetura pelagica, assembly GCF_000747805.2. Lineage (NCBI taxonomy): Eukaryota > Metazoa > Chordata > Aves > Apodiformes > Apodidae > Chaetura > Chaetura pelagica. The sequence continues at coordinate 703,069 of NW_009953655.1, read as the reverse complement.
TCCATGATGTTAGAAAGTATGATGGCTGGTCAAGAAATCTGAAGTAGAAGGCTCAGATATCATGTCAGATGATAGACTTGGATATAAGAGATGAACTTCTGTAGCTCCATCCCCTCCAAATAGTACACCTGGCCATACAAGACAGGGTCAGAATGGAACTACAAGTGTCAGCCTGTTGTTCAGGAATATCATCCCAGTGATGTTATCCCCAGCTGTTCTCCTGCCATTGCCTCTCTCTTGCTTCAGGATCTCATTCCAAGCTGCCTTCTAGGTCCAAGATGCCCCAGGACTGAGATGCTGGTTCTGTGTTGGGCAAGTGTGTGGTGGGGGCTGCCACAGGCTTGTTTCTGCATGACACCTGACATATCTGAATGTATGAGGGCCTGACCATTAGTCTGATGTCATGGGCTAAATCATCCTTTCTCTGCACATATTGCCTACCACGGGTCTTTTGGGTCTATTTCCTGTCCCAAACCAAGCTGGGTTTCTGCAGAAAAGGGATTTCTGGATGTAACTCCATCAATTGACAAAGCATTTTGGAGATTCTATGGGACAAGGACTGCCACATAAGCAGGGTATAGTTACTGTTTATTACCATAGCAGAGTTCTTCCATTCCCTCTTAAAAGTTAAAATAAATGGAAAATTCTGCATAACAGTCCAGCTTTGAGAGAAACTGATGGGAAATATTCACAGACTGCTACCAGGATCAAATTTTATTGGATCTCACAGACTCTCCATGGAGGCTTTATGTTTTAGCCAAACAGGTATGACTGGTTTTGAGGCCAATACTACGTGTTGAGCACCCAACCACGAATCAAAACAAAGATCCAATATTTGAAGTAAAACTGTAGCTGTAACATTTCTCTATGATTCACAAAGTTGTTTCAATTTGTTACAATGCAAGGCCCGTCCCTGCTCTGACTTGACGGGACCAGCTTTGGAGTCTTTGATGTCAGAGGCCTTGAAAGCCCCATTTCACAGATGAGCCAGCTTTGCATAAATAAACAAAGTGACCTCTGAACTGGAGCCTGAGACCTGAGCACACTTCAAAGCACTGGGGGAGGCAGTGGAAGGAGGGGGGCAACGGGGAATGAAGTGATCAGCATTCATCATTAAGGCAGGCCCCGCTCAACGCTGCACCAAACAAGGGGTGTAAATAAAAGGCGGGAGGCAAGCGGGGAGAGAGTGAAATGAGGGGGAAAGTGATGTAACCCAGTCAGGCTTGAGCAATTATAATGAGGCCTTCTCCCATGGATGAATGAGAGAGATCTCTCTGAACTCCAGCTTTAAGAGCTGACTGTCGGGTTTACCCAGGCACATCGTATTTGCACGTCATGTTTGCTACCCAGTGTCCTTCCCTGCTGCAGATGTCATGTCCAGTGAGGAGCAAAAGACAAGTTGTGTATGGGAGGTGGGTCTTAAGCCTTCCCAGGAGTTAAATCAGAATTTGTTCTGCTGAGCTTAACCAGTTAAACTGAGAGGTGGGAACACATAATAAACTTAGACCAGGAAGTGATGTGACATTTTTTAGTAGTCCTGATGGTGCAGGAGATAGAAACACACAGTAAAGTAAGTGCATTCTGAAAGAGTAGTTACATGCAGTTTATCTCAGATAAATTCAGGACTTCCTGTAATACTTGCTGGAATTAAAGGGAAAACACAAGGGAAAGGACATAATGTACTTTGTTTTAGAGAGTCTACTGCTATCCCAACTGGTTTATCAGATTCTCAGATGAATAGTCTGTGAAGCACATATGTAGGCAGGCAGTAACAACTTTATCACTGAGTTTTTGGGGATTAAGGCACTTTCTTTCCTCAGATCTCAGTGTGGATTAACACTCCACGTTTCACTAGAATTTCAGTGGCTATTAACCCCCAACGGCCAGGGAAACACACCCCAGCCTATAGGCTAGCACACTATTTCTATGTGAAAGCTACCACTGCCATCTGCCAGGATTTTATTGCTTGTCTTGTGATATTTGGGGTGTTTCTGAAGGACATTGGTTCTAGTAAGTGACTGCTTGAGAATCTAATTTTTTTTTGTTGTTATTGAATAATAATTCTTCACATCTGTGATTGTTAAGAAGAACTCTATACCAATATACCCTAAAAGCCTGGAGGAATAGGAACAAAACAGTTGTTTTTGAGATCTTGAGATTTTTCAGCTTGTTTTGTGGTTTTGCAAAGTCTGAATAATGGCTTTACAACCCTTAGGATTGGTGATCGGTAGATGAAGGCCAAGGCTGATTTGAAACAATGAAAAATATTAGGATGCAAAGTCCTCATCTTGACTAATTCTGAATTTACTCCCATCACTGAGGTCTAATTAACAAGCCTCTTCTCTGAACCCTCCTTTCTGCCAGAGGCAAACAGGACAAAACTCCAATGAACTCATCCCATGGAAAAAAATCTACTCTAAATCTTAGATATTATTTTGAATGGTTTTCATAGCTCCTCCATCAAGATCCATCTCATGCTCACGATTCCTTAACCTGTCTACTATATTAACAGTGTCACCTACTATATTAACGGTGCTGACACTATAAAAAGAAAGGAAATGTGTTTAGGATTTATTTGGAAGGGCATAGTGAAAGAAAAGGCATCAAGAATATTTGAAGGGAAGAAAAAAGATCTCTTAGAGAAAACCCCTCTCCTGGGGCCCAGCCAAACAAAACCCCTCAAGATGAAAAAGAAGAAACCCACTTTGAGAAGCATATAGCCAAGGAACACTCTACTTTTCTCAAAAACCCCAACAAACCCAACACAAACTAAAAGGTTACTGGCAGTGAATTTGCCTCTGTAATGGGCACTGAAGATTTTACTGCCTACTGCCTTTTACTCCATTGGGCCAAAAACAACCAGAGGAACTGATACTGGAATTTCCTGATAATAAAAATAATGTTTGCATTAGTGGCTTTTTGGTATTTTCAGCTCTGGCCATTTTAATGAGAGTTTCCATGCAAAAATTTCCATGGCTCTCATTTCATCCCTGGCTCTGGGAACTTCTCTGCAAGCAGGATGCTTTGCAGAAGAAACGTTTGCAGCTCACCTGCCTCCTGCAACACTGGAGAGGCTCCATAGTCTACAGATAAAAGCTCTGGCTGAGAACTGAAGAAACAAGAGTTCTGTCCCTGGCTAGCTCAGCAACTCACGATTTTAAGTTATGATGATGTACAGGCCCATCCTACCACCTGTAGATGGCAAAGCTCTTAACTGATGGTTATGGCTCCATGCTGAATCTCAACACCTGGGTGAACATATATCAAAAGTGACTGCTTCAAGACTAAAGAAGACTTAACTCTAAAAGGAGGAGGGGCTATGGGGTAGCATAGACATGTCAGAGGCAGTTTATTTTATGGGATGGTACCAATCTAGCCCCAACAGCACAGCCAAACCATTCCTACTTGCTCTGTACTCTTGCTGACCCTTAATAAATGCTGTGGTTTATTGTTTGGGCTTCATTTAAAAACTTTTGCAGGGAAAGGGATCACATATTTCCATAGAGAGGTGATTGGGTAAGGTGGAGAGATGGAACGTCAGAAAAGCGAGGTATTTTAAGCATATAAAAGGATTAATGCACAAATAATGAGATAGAAAATTAGAGTATTTAAATTGAACGTATGTGAAAGCTTCTCAAAAGGGGCATCTGCTAGACCATGGAGTAGTCACCCTGAAGAAGAGAAAGAAGTTCTGTTTTATAGAATGATTTTGGTTGGACAAGAACTTCAAGATCATTGATCTCAACTGTAAACCTAACATTGCCAATCCCACTGAACCATGTCTCTAAGTGCCACATCTATACATCTTTTAAATATCTCCAGGGATGCTGACTCAACCACTTCCCCAGGCAGCCTCTTTCAATGGTTGACAACACTTTCAGTGAAAAAAAATTATCCTAATATCCAATCTAAACCTCCCTAGGCACGACTTGAGGATGTTTCCTCTTGTCCTACCACTTGCTACTTGGGAGAAGAGACTGACCCCCACCTCGCTACAATCTTCTTTCAGGTAGTTGTAGAGTGATAAGGTCTCCCCTCGGCCTCCTCTTCTCCGGACTAAACCACCACAATTCCCTCAGCCACTCCCCGTAAGACTTGTTCTCCTGACCCTTCACCAGCTTTGTTGCCCTTCTCTGGACACTGTGTCTGCACTAGAGATTTAAAAAATCCATTAGTCAAAGTTGGCTTATCTGGTTCTCAAAGACAGTTTAGTAACCCCTGCACCATTATTGTGAACACGACATGATTAGTGAGAATGAAAAAGCTGAACAGAAAAGGATATTAATGAAAATTGCATCCTTGAAGACAATAAAAAAATCTCTACTGGCTGTGTCTACATAGAGGAACTTAGGAGCTCTTCTGAGTCCATGCAGGGTGAGACTTGTGCATGCCATATTCACCTCTTTACTCCCCTTCTTTGTTCCCATGACTCTGCATCTGGTTGAGATCTGCACATACTTTATGACTCTTTCTCCCTCTCCTTCCCCAACCACTTTCCATAAAGCCATGGAGAGAGATGCCTTCCTGAAGGTTTAGCTCCTCCCTTGCTCCTTGTGGTCTATAGCTACCCACAGAGCTCACAAACTCATCTGAGACACATTCTCAGTCATGCCACATCTGCACACAGGGATGCTCCAGCTCCTGCTATAACCACACAGAGAACCACAAGGAGAAATGGATGAAGCTTTTCACGGAACCACTGCAACTCCTTGCATTACCATTATAACAATTACATTACAAAGGCAATTACAGGCCTTCTGCCATGCTGACGCCTCCAGACAGCAGGATCTCCTGCCTGCCTTCAGGTCTCTGCTCCACAGGGGGGCAAGAAAACAATTTTTCCTTCTTTGTTGTTGTTGTTGAGGTCATTTTTTTATCAGCGTGCTCTAGCACACACAGACAGCAGCCCCAAGAGCCCTGCACCACAGGCACCAGTCTGTGGTTACATTCTTGATCTACTACTGGAGAGGATGAAAGGGAGAAGAAATCAGAGAACAAGACAAGTGGTTAGGCTTCTGCCTTATCACCAGCACTTTCTGAGCATGAAACAGTAGCACCAAAAAGACAGCAATTACCAATCAGATGTTCCAGACCTTGAACAAGTTGATAATATTTCCCAGTAGTTTTTGTTGCTTGCACCATGATAATTACAAGGATTTCTTGGAGACAGCTTCCCAGTATATATATTGTTCACACACACAGGACAAAAGACAGACTCTGTTTAAAGAGTTTACCTCCTGGGTAGAGAAGGAACAGACTGGATGTCACATGTATTGAGGTTTCTCAAGAAACATAGTTTTTAGCATCCACTCATTTTGGCCTGGTGGTAGAATGATGGAGGTCTTGTACTTTTATAGAGTTGAGAAGCAAAGTTTCATTTATAACACCAACCACCCTATCCGAATTTGTAACAGCCTTATTGTAATTATCACTTATAGTAAGTAGTCATTAGTTACTTAGAGTAAGTTTAAAAACATTGGGAAGAACTACGTGATTTTGTAATCTGACAAATAAAGATGTTGGAATAGTCCTTACTTTAGAAATTTAGCTCTAGTGCCCAAGCTAGGAGTGCAAACGAGAAGGTCAGGTTGACATGGACCTCTCTTTCTTGTCTGCAAAGGAGATGATGGAGGGAGATACAGCCACATACAGTGGGTGCCAAGAAACGAGGCAGCATGAACACTCCACCCAAGAATATAGGCCAAAATTCCATTTGCAACAGACCTAAATTGCTTAGGGTTGAGGGAGGGTGGCATGCCACTGAAAGGACTACTGCAAGGTTAATGATAAGTTTATAGCAGAGCTGAGGATAAGTTGATAAGACATGGCTCTCAGCCTTCTATTTCAACCAGTACACAGCTGCTGTTCCCCATTAAGTTACACCTCTACCACTCCCCTTCCTAGTAGCACTGATCAATGTTTATTATTTCCTTCACCAAGATGTGCAGGAACATCACTGGCACATGTTCTATCTCCCTGAACATTCACATGGTCAAAACAGCTAGCACAAGGAAATTTCCAGAGGCCTTCGAAGGAAAGAGAAGTCACACATGTCAGTGACTGAGTACAGAAATGACTTTTGGATGGCATTTATAATCAAACAAAAGTAATCAATCGTACAATCCTGTCCCTTCCAAAACACTGAGTTAATTCCTTAGAGTGGAATTACCTAATCCATCATGATGAACTGGGAATTGCAATCCTGGACTTTACAGGCAGGAATGTGGACCCAGCTGTTTCTTCAATACCACTATGAAAATTATTGAAACATTCTTTATGGGCTTACATATCTCATAGTCTTCCAGTAGAAAAGTAAAAATATCTCCTACTGAAGAAAAAGAAACATCCTATTCAGTATGACAGCTTCCAAACGAAGCAAACTCTCAGAGTGGGATGCTGCTTAACAACTTTAATGGGAAAAGTGAGGCCCATGTGTTAGCTCTAGGTGAAAAATCACACCTCATAAAGATCCATCACTAGCCTATTATGTGTTAACTTTGATTTCAAGAAATAATAGCATCTGTAAGTGGTAAAAGTGCCAAGAAATCAACAGAAGATGACAGTTTTTAATTGGACATTACAGAACATATAAAAATCTCAGTGTCTAAGATGTTGTTTATACTCAATAAAGCACAATAAATGTTGCTAGGGAATCCTACCTCTCAGATTTCAGAAATAGAGAGAACTATTTCAAAGAACAGTCCATATATGTAATAAATATGTATATTTTATTTTTTTTAAAAAATATGTCATTTGCAGCTGTCAACAGCCAACAACCAATGATTAAATACTCAAACATCTTTTGATAAATGGACCTACTGATGGACAGGTAAATCACTAAGGCAGAAAATACAGAAAAGGCATTTTAGCTTACTTTTTTTAAAAAAACCTTAGATTTATCTTTTATTAACAAAGTGATATGCAGTAATGTAACAGTAATATGGTAATTTCTCTAACCACTATACTTCATAGCATGACAAGAAGCTAAAGAAATTGAGGTTTTTTGAGTCCAATCATGAAAGACAGACAGTAGCCCCAGTGTCTGAATGCTGAAGCCTTTCAACACTGCCCCAATGTGCTGTTAAATGCAAAATTTCACCAGTGAAGTGCCAAACACCTTCCACATAGTTTTCAATGAATGATACATATATCTCTGGGTCATTGTCAAACTAATAATAAACTGGTGTAAGTAGCAAAATGTTACCACTTTTACAATTCTGTCCAAGAACAACTCTGACAAGTGGCAATTTTGTTGGCTCCCAAAACAAACTGAATACTTGGCACTCCACCTAACGTGAGGATTACAGTATATTACATGGGATAATATGGGTCTATGTCTTGCCAAAATTAAACCTACCCTAATTACTTGGAGTAAATTATAGCTTTCCATGTGGGGTAAAACACAAATTGTATAAATGGTTGCCCCACAATTAACTATATAATCCAAATGCTGTCATTACAAATTTCTAAAACATACTTCAAAACAATGACTAGTGTAGTACAGTCATTCCTGTGGGATGGGATTAAATTCCCTTGTGTTTTTTGCTTTTGTTTTTTTAAAAAATGCCTGTCCAAGCACATGACCAGCAGTGTATGAGAACAACAAGCAGCACAGAACCACAGACACAGGCTACTTAAGAAAAGATGTGACACTTGAGATTTTATTTTAGGTAGAATTCAACATTTTGGGGTGTGTTTTTTGGAAAGCAAGGTTACAGCTCTCCCCAGCACTCAGAACCCTCCACAGTCAGAGATGCAACACACCCCATGTTAGTTCCTTGAACCTCTTTTAAAGGCTTCACTGAGAGAGTGGCAGAGAGTCTACATGAGTAATATGGTTTTGCAGGTAGGGACCAAGGGCACAAAGACCATGCAAAGGCACTGAGATGACAGGCCAGGGCTGCAATCTAAATTCAGAGCTTGACAATGAACCAAAGCTGGCTAACACCTAACCAGAGTGAGCTGCCACCTATGCCTAGATGACCCATAAATAACTTTTTCCAAGTAGTATTTCAACTTCTTTGATATTTAGAAGCTAAAGGAGTTGCAATTCACTAGCTTTCTATGCAAGTTGCCCCATAAGGACTGCTCTTGGAGGGCACTGGAAGCCACAATGTGCACGAAGGGTGCTAGTGGGAACACAATACAGAGAATACATCTCAGTATTCTCTGAGGGGGGGAAATATTTATTTTTTTACTACTAAACAGTGATTTTCCAAAACCTCTAAATAGTTACTCTAACAAGCACTGCAGTTACACACCTTGTTTTTTACTGTGATAATGTATACTATTATTAACATACTCATGTGAATATTTTATACTGAATGTATCCCACACGCTGTTGGCTTTTTTAAATAACAGATGTGAGAGGGATTTAAATTACAATTTTAAAACTGTGCACTTGATTAAAATCCTGTGAGCCATTCATAGATAGCCAGATATTCTATTTACACGTATTCCTCCTGTGTAAAATACTTGAGGGAATACTCTAGACCCTGGCATATGGTTTAGAATGATGATAACTGATGTTGGAGATGCCATATAGACAACAGGACATATTATCCAGTTACATCTGTGTGTAAAATGCTTGGAGATTTTTTGATGGAAGGAGTTATGAATGTGTAAGGCTGAGATGTCCCTCTAAATCATACTCTGAGATAACCAGGAGTTAGAGCCCCATCAATGCAAAAACAAGCACTTTTATGAATGCATTTCATTGCATCCATGTGCTGTTATCCTCTAGGGTAATTATGACTTGCAAGTGAACCTTGGAAAATTGTGGAGGATCAACTGAAAAGGAGAACTCCGATGCCAAAACACATCCAAACCTTGAAAACAGAAACCTTGTGAGAACAGCCTGCACACAGTGAGACTGCAGCACACTCAGGGCTTACTCTTCACTTCTTCTAACACTGGGGAAACCCCTGTCCATGCCACAAATCTGACAGACTTCAACTTCTGCATCTGCAGCCTTACAAATCCCCCGAGCCCAAAACTCCCACGCTCTATAGCAGAGGCCCTGCCTGACAGATTACATGCAAATGTTAGAAATACATCATAGGTTCTAGTGGAGGAATGTTCACTGGGCTGCAGACGTGTTCAGGGAAAAAAGATCCAGCAAGACCCCTTGGTAAAGTCCCCATGGTAATATGTCCTGAATGAGGAACTCTATCGTGTGAAAACATTCCTAATAATTCCTTGTGTTTTCATTAATAATATTAAATTTCCTGCTTCTGGGGTATCTTTTTGTTTTAATAAGCAGAGCTTTTTGTCTTGGCTTCTAAAAAGCCACTGTAGTCTATTACTCCTATTTATGCTGAAGTAGTTTAAATGGACCAGACATCAATATCCAAAATCAGCAATTTGCAAGCCATAATCTCATACCAACCAGATTAATGTGACACCTGAGATCTGTTTTCTTTCAAGAAACAGGAGCCTGAAAGGCTGAAAGTGTCAGAAATGCATGAAAACACAGCCTTTCTGCTTCAGAAATGTATATGCAGTTGATTCTGCAGTGCTCATAAGTGACCTTTGGTAGTTTTTTTCTTGACAAACAGCCAACTAAAACTGAATCAAATTGCAACAGGCCTATGGTTTGAAATCACTAGTAAAAAAATAAATAAATGTGAGAGTTGCTTTCTTACTATTTGAAATACCTTGTTCTGCCCCGAAATAATTAGGGGTGGATAAGTTATCTGGCCTACAATTTTCTCTGGCATATTATTTTACTCATGTCTTTCTTCGTCCTCTGCAGGAGGTGCTTGTGGTCATATTGTTCTTTTATATATGGCTCACAGCCT
>NW_009953655.1:692389-693145 GCF_000747805.2 Chaetura pelagica | reverse complement strand
AATGCAAATTCCTTGCAAGGTAAGAAAGAAGAGAAAATTGTCCCAGACCAAGCCAAAGCTTTACAAGAACAGCAGTTAAATTCAAAACTATACCCTTAAAGAAAGGAACCCGGGAAACAATGCTTAATCAGAGTGTCATTATTTTTATATTTATGAGCTTTAAATACAAGACCTGGCTCCCTATTGAAGTCTAATTGGTTCCTTTGAAATTCCCTTATAAAACAGCGCTCATATTATCCAGCTGATGCATTCCCCTATTTATTTTGCTGGATGGTGACTTGCTTCCACTTTGAATTGGTTGCTCCCAGGACTGCTCTCTGGCTCAGCTTTCAAGCTGATTTCTCTGACAAGCTGGCAGCAATAAAATAATTCATTCCAGAGGCTGAAGAGAATCACCCGCAGCATATACGGCAAGTATCATCTGGCAGCAGTACAGAGGCCTACGCAATGGGAAGCCTGGGGTAAACCCTGTGCTGGGACACATGAATGCTGCTGGGAGGAGGAAAGGCTTCAGTAATTCATCCAGAAATAAAGGCAGCATCATGGCAGTGGGATGGGAGGAATGCTGGAGAAGGGTTGCCCCAAAGGAGACTGACTGAAAGGAGGAGGAAGCACCCGAGGAGAGGAATACTTTGAATAAAACTGGAATTGCCAAGAAGAAACAATATATATCTGTGCAATAGAAGCAATATACGTATCTGTGGCTGGGGTTTCTAAAAGAAAAAAATAGGCTTGAGCTACTACAGTTCCCTGCTG
>NW_009953655.1:689330-692213 GCF_000747805.2 Chaetura pelagica | reverse complement strand
CTAGACCTCTGAGTGCTCAAGGCAATTAGGACTTTCCTGTATCAACAGGATGCATAATAAACTGCCCCGATATCTCACTGAAGAATCACCAGCCTGTAGCAAGGAAACCTAATTACACATCTCCATGTGCTTCCAAACCAACCACATCTGGGTAGAGATTAGTCACTGCTTTTACAGGAAACCCCTGGACTAAGATTTGCTGCCTGATGCACTTCCAAGGGCTGGAGACCCCACTACCTATATGCCCTGAAATCTGTATTAGAGGAGTGTCATGTCAGGAGAGGCAAGTCAGGGTGATTTGGGAGGTCCCCTTTGAGATAACACAGCAAGAAAGCAGGGTTTAACTGTGCTAGCTTTGCTCTTTGAGCACTCAAAATTTATACTTTTAGATAAAAATATCAGTCTCCACATGAATCTTCCTTAAGTTGACTTCTGGCTAGTGTAACCATAATTTCAAACTGCATGAAGTCTCTTCCACAAGACCTCATAAGAGAGCTGCCTCTTCTGCACAACCCAGTTTGTTCAGCTCACCAGGAAAATTTTCCTTGCCTCTGGTCAAACCTACCCACATTGTCCCCGCTCAGTCTACAGAAAGTTCATCAGTCCCTAAGGATGGCCTGGACAAGGTCAACTGCCCAACCTGCAGCTATGATGGCTCTCCAGAGAAGCTGTCTACAGGGTGATGCACCAGGTTACCCCTTCATAAGCAAGAGCTTATGCAACCACACTGTTGGTACAGCAGAGATGTAAAGCAGATTTTATAACATGACATTCAATCACAAAGCCCCATACTGAAATCTTTCTACTGAACTGCAGGGCTGAAGTTGGCAGAATGTAGGATTATACTTTAAATGAAGCAGAAAATTGCTTCTATTTTCTTGCTAAGCTATATATTACTCAAGTGACCAGATATTCCAAATGAAAACTCCATTGGAAACCTCCCAGAAACCAAGGTGTGGCATTAATTCTGTATAAAGCAGAGCAGAAGGCAGCTATCTGCTTTATATAGCATTAGTGGTTACTTGGTGCCCAGCAGTCTTAAGAAGATTAAATATCACCTTAATTTCAGAAGCCTTCTGCTTTGGCTATAAAAAAAATGCTACAACTGCAATAATAATACAACTGATTGTAAAGCTTCAATGTTTGGCTTGGATTAATACCACAGCTACTCCATTTCACAGGGAAAGGAGTGCAGTGAGTCTTATGTGTTATCTCCTCCAGACAAGAAGGGTTAATTACCCATTATTCATTACCATAATTGTGCCTTGGCCCACTCAATGGAAAAATATGTTGTTTTCTGCTTTACAAGCAATGGATTAATCTTATCAAAAGAAAAAAATAACAAAAGCAAACTCCACACCTCTGAAAGCAGATTTTTTTTCTTTCTTTCTTTTTTTTTTTTGCCATTAGCCTTTTTCAATTTAAAAAGTAAACGCATAAAAAAGTGAAAAAGCATTTGTAGCTACTGATTAAAAAAAACAAAACAAAATGCTGGTTTGGAGACAGTAAAGCCAGGGAACACAAACCCAACTCCACGGATAAACACACCACTGTGCAGCAGATCTCTCAGAGGGTCCTTTCAGGGAGCTTTTATCTCAAAGCTATCAAAGCCTCCTCCCCTTCCTGGCCTTCAAGGGGAAAAGTGGAACAGACAGCAGGGCACTAGCCAGGCTACAGGATCTCCTCGACCACTGGAGAGGTGACCTTCCCTGCTGATGGCCCAGGACCTCATCTGTGAAACCAGGAGCAATAGCTTCCCACTAACTGGGAGTAATATGAGGATAAACAGCCCAATTGGGAACCTCTCTGGTACGAGCACAGAGGCAGAAAGACAGGCATGTTGTTTTAGTCAGTGTGTATAACTTACTTAAATTTACCATGCAGTTTCAACTTGCAATCCCATATTTCCTGTCCTAATCTCATATACAATGTGAGGTTTGTGCTGTTCAACAGTTCCTCTGTGGTCACTCCATGGCAATGGGCAAATTGATTCCTATAGGAAAAGCCAGGCTCTGCTTTCAGATACATACACTGTTTCCACTGGTCTGAAATGGGAATAGCTGATGTGTTCAGGAACAACAACTGGTGGAAGGATAAGGCATAGGTATAAGGCACAGAGAAGCTGTAAAAAGAGTGAAATTGAGCAAGTTATTTCCTCCTCTTACTGCTTCAAGTTTTTACCCATGGTAACATTCATTCTGCCTTTTCTGCTGCCACCAAGATTACATATTCTTTGGAAAAGGGTTAAAATGTTTCATTGGCTTCAAAGTAGAATGGATGAAAAACATTAATGGTTAACGATGGATATGAACAACTTTGAAAGCCCCAATAACCTGAAACTGCTCTCCAATGGCATCTCCCTGAAAGGCTGAAGTGTTCCCTGTCATGTATTAAGGGATGATATCGACAAGACTGAAGCAATGCCAAAGAAAGAGAACAGGAGAGGGAGAGGGAAAGGGAGAGGAAGGAGGAGAAGAAGGAGGAGATTTCTAAGGAGAAAAAGGAAAAGGAAAAGGAAAAGAAAGAGAAAGAAAAAGAGAAAGAGACAAAGAGAAAGAGAAAGAGACAAAGAGAAAGAGAAAGAGAAAGAAAAAGAGAAAGAGAAGAAAAAGAGAAAGAGAAGAGAAAGAGAAGAAAAAGAAAAAGAGAAAAAAAGAAAAAGAAAAAGAAAAAGAAAAAGAAAAAGAAAAAGAAAAAGAAAAAGAAAAAGAAAAAGAAAAAGAAAAAGAAAAAGAAAAAGAAAAAGAAAAAGAAAAAGAAAAAGAAAAAGAAAAAGAAAAAGAAAAAGAAAAAGAAAAAGAAAAAGAAAAAGAAAAAGAAAAAGAAAAAGAAAAAGAAAAAGAAAAAGAAAAAGAAAAAGAAAAAGAAAAAGAAAAAGAAAAA
>NW_009953655.1:673691-687770 GCF_000747805.2 Chaetura pelagica | reverse complement strand
AAGAAAAAGAAAAAGAAAAAGAAAAAGAAAAAGAAAAAGAAAAAGAAAAAGAAAAAGAAAAAGAAAAAAGAAAAAGATAAGAAAAGATAAAAAAAAGAAAAAGAAAGAAAAATAAAAAGAAAGAAAAAACAAAGAATCAATGGTAGAGCATACGCTGTAGAAAGTCCCAGTAAAAGGAACAATACAAATTATTTAGGAACAAAGCCTGGATAAAATTACCACCTTCTCCTTTCAAAGGTTCTGCCTGAAACCACATCTAAATCACACCTTGGCTGCACAGGGGTTTTACTGGGCGGGAAGGTGAAATACCCAGTTAGCAAAGAGCAGCAGTGCAAAGAGCAGCAAGGAAAGATGCAAAACCATCTGGTTAGTAACATATTGCCTTAGGACAACATATGTTATGTAGATTATTTGTGTGAGTTCTTTGATACCTGATTTGAGCTACACCTTGGGGTTTTATGAGCTTAACAAGCAGTAGGTCTTATGATAAATCCACAGTGTATTTATGATAAATACACAGTAGATAAGTAGACATTTTTTTGTGCTTCTGTCATGTAACCAAAGGACAAGCTTCCAACATCATCCACTAAATGAGAAAGGACATGAGTTCTCATGTTCTACTAGGAAAGGGACCACTCCATGTAAGAGAAACAGCACCTGGCCCTAAGTGCTTCTCTGTGCTTGTGATTTCTTGAAACAAGTCACTCATCTTTGCCATGGCCACAAAGCATATTTCTCAGGAATCTATCCAAGCATCTTGTCTACTGGAGCTGAGGAAAAATCAAGTGCTTTGCCTTCAGCAGCAAACATCCCCTGTGGGAACAGTGGACAGTGTGAACCACCCCAGCATGGGAAATGTGCCTGATAAAAGGGTGACAATCCTACAACAGAGATAGGGAGGCAAAGTTCCAGTGGGAACAAATTAAATGCTGTTTGGTTGGAATTCTGCAGGCATCAACTAGTCTCAGAAAGGTGAGAATTTAATTGTCTAGACAATCTTACTCCATGCAAGGAGAGGGACTGGATAATTAGGATCATACTTCCCACCTTTGCCATTTCCCTAGGGTGGAAGGTAAGTTGAATGTTGCCCCTTCCAGAAAAATCACCAAGCTTCACTGCAGGTCTCAGCTGTTGGATTTCTTAATCATACATCCTCAAGATCTAAGAGCAGGAACTGGTTATTAAAATGACAGCAGCTATGAGTGAACACAGCTGACAAGTGTAGCCTGGGAGGGAAGGGAGAAGCTGGCTTTTATGTCATACATTACTGCTTCTGAGCAAGGAAAACATAAGTGGCAATAAATCACAATGAAAAGAAACAAGCTGATCAAATACTCAGCACTGAAAAAAACCTGTTGTTAAGAAGAAATTAATTTAAGTAGCCGCAGAGCAGTATATAATGACACTTTTGAGATTCACCCTGTGAAAAGTATAGGAGATGCTCTTGGAAAATGAGCTACATGCCTCATAACTTACCAAACATAAAAGCAGAGACACCTGTAGTGCAAAGTCACAGCTGAGAACATTTTCAGTGGCAAAATTGTGCTTGGGACAGAAAAGGTGTTTCTTATATCTCAATGATTGCTTACTGAGCATAAGCAGTAGATGCCTTCCTCCTTCACTTCAATCCTGCCGGGACTGGACAACCCAAAGCCAAGTGAGTGCTCAGAGAGAAGTGGGACGTGGATGAGAAATGAAGTACGTATCAAGACTTGCCTTAAATCCACTGGGATAATCCAGCAACTCTAAAGACTCTGATTCACAGTTCAAGCAAGGTAAGATTAGACAAATTCTACGTAAGCCAAAAAACAGCAGAAGAGAGCAAAAGAAACCAAAAGCCAGTGCAATTGCTCTGGAGGAAAGGCTGATATATTGACTGACTGCAAATGCAGCAGCCCTTTTTTCCAAAAATTGTTTGCAAACAATTTCTAATAATGCAGAAATTATTCTTCTCTAATACTGCAGAATGTAATGGCAATGTGAAGAAGTTCAAGACAAACCTTCCCCCAAAGAACCCCTCACCTCTACTATTAATTATCTTTAAAGAAGTTCTGCCCAGATCTAGGTAAACCTGGAGGCTGGGAAAATTCAAATCTGCCTAAAAAATGGGGAAGGGCAGATCCAACTGTCTGCCTGTATCAGATTCACAGGACGAACAGTAATTATCTGCAACCGTGTGCTGCTAAGTCACCTTATTGCAATTGTCCTCTCCAGAGCTACGTGCATGGTGGGCTTCATCCGCACAAGTGTCTGTGAGCACAACAGGCAGAGTGCTCCAGAAGCAAAGCGGAAGGATTATGCTACAAACAGCTCAGTAGCCTTCAAAAGCCTTCACTATGTTAATAGCCTTTAAAGTGACATTTCAGAGCACCAGTGTCACCTGGTCCAGCTGCTCGCAGCTCCACTTCCATCTAAACCCCTCGCTGCTCATCTCCCAACCCCTTGGGACAAGGTGAGGAGGGTTTGTGCCTGCCTACTCAGTGCTAAAATTTATTGGTTAGGCAAGAGGAGAGGACACAGGATTCTCCTTCAGTTTCTTGGGCACATTCTCCTCTACAGCTGCTGAACGTAACTTTAGCAAACATCAAGGAGAAGAGGAGGCTTTACTGAATTAAAATATTTAACATACTGGCTAGTCATCGTTCCCTTTGAAACCAATACCCATCTGGGATTTGACTTCATGAAGACTGCTACAGTCTTTCCATACCATGTCCCAAAAAAGTTCAGAAGGGAAGCACATTGTTGTATACTTTATGTAGGCCCACAGAAAGCCTGGGTTTGGAGTGCACATGCACACAAAAGCTTTTTATCTCCAGGGACCTAAGCTTTGATAACTGTCATTGCAAGCATTTTATTTTGTTCGCTTAAGTAGCACCATCAATAACTGCCTCTTGCTGTAAAGACAAATGTGGCCTGCTTTTCCAAGCAAAGGGAAACAAATTAAAGACTTAAAACACCCATCAGTTGTTCGCTTCAGCAATTTGATAGCAACCTCTTTTTTTTATTATTATTTATTTCCAGAAGACCCTTTAGGCCACAGAACAGTCACTTGCTGCCTGCAGCACTGCATTTCACTCCACAGTGTGTGTATTTTTTGAGAGCTTCAGTGAAATATGAGCAAGAGGCACAGATTAGAATCTGGCCTGGAATTAGGGTTTGAACTCTGTAAAAAACGGATACAGCAGGTCAAATTCTGCTCTCAGTTACACCAGAGCAGCATTCCAATGAAGAACAGAAAATCCATGTTTGTAGCCCTCATTTTTTAGGGTATTTGTACAAACCAGAATGATGTGGGGAAGGGGGGGGGGGGTTAGAAAGATTAAAATAATTTGTAAGAAATCCATGGCAAGCTGCATGTATACAGCTCACTGGTGCATCTGCTGAATGCTTGACTGAAGTATATAACAGTGTGTGTTATCTGGGAGAAGGCAGAGAGGCCTCATTGCCTTGCAAGCCTAATGCTTCTCTGGGGCAATTCCTAAAGTCTGGCTGAGTTTAGAGGAAGATTTTGAGGCAGCAGAAATTTAGTTGTAGCAGCTCAGAGCTCAGCAGAGGCAATTCTGCTCAAATACTCAGGATTTCTAAGTTCTTCTGATTTACTCAAGAGTGTGATAAGATACAGACCTTCACACCACCATGGCGAGGTAGGTGCTGCTCACCATGATATCTGTCTAACTGCATCTGTCACCACTCCATTACACTGAAGACAGGGATAGAGGCAAACTCAAAAAACAGTGAGAGGACCTTACATTTACCTTGAAATGGGAAGAAGTGACATAAAGACAGTGGCAAAGAATAGCACCAAAAAAGATCTTATGCAGTACAGTCCAAGGAGCACTTATGTAGGAGCAATCAGGGAATCACAGAATTTCTTTCCAGTATCTCATCTAAATCTTCCCTTTTTCAGTTTGAAACTATTGCCCCTCATCCCATCACTCCATGCCCTTGTCAAAAGACCCTCTCCAGCTCTCCTGTAGCACTTTCAAGCACCAAAAGGTGCTCTAAGGTCTCCCCAAAGCCTTCTCTTCTCCAGGCCGAACAACCCAAACTCTCTGTCTTCATAGGAGAAGTCCTCCAGCTCTCTGATGATCTTAACAGTCCTTCTCTAGATTCGCTCCAGAAGCTCCATGTCCTTCTTATGTTGAGGGCTTCAGAATTGGACACAGCACTGCAGGTTGGGGTCTCACAAGAGCAGAGCAGAGAGGCAGAATCACCTCTCTTGACCTGCTGGCCATGCTGCATTTGATGCAGCCCAGGCCATGTCTTTCTGGGCTGCCAGTGCACATTGCTGGCTCATGTTGAGCTTCTCATCAGCCAACACACCCAAATCCTTCTCATCAGGGCTGCTCTCAGCCTATTCTCTACCCTGCACATGCTAGGGATTGCCTCAATGCAGAGAGATTGGGGCACATGCATCTCTGGTGCTTGAGTACTGGAATTGAGACAAGAGAGAGTTTATTGGCCCTGCTCCTCCACTTGCTTATAGTGGAGACAAATTAGGGATAAATTTCATCCTATGATTCTGAGCAGCTGGCCAAAACAATAAAACTGCAATCTGTAAACTTGCTCAGACTTTTTTTTTTTTTTCCCACAAAAGGTAATAACTTCCCCTTACATGCACACATGCACATTGTTCAGAATTATTAGCCATTTCTCCCCTGCTCCAGCTCTGTTAAGTCAGGTAATTGAAGCTTCAAAGGAGAATCATGTTTTAATGGAGCTGTACTTGCCAAAGAAGACAAAGGACTTTCATTAGATTTCTTCCAGCTTATTTACATGACTTATCTTTTTATAAATTCAACTTCCTTCCAAAGTTGATAATGAGGTGCCTTGAAAAAAAAAAAAAAAAAGAAAGAAATGGAACAGTTTATTTTGTCGCAAGACAAGTGATTATTTTTGTGATAGACTGTGTCTGGTGTAAAGTTGGAAAACAATGGATGTAATAGTCTTCAGGCAAAACACACAACCGTTCCTGATAACAGTCTCCTAGGAAAAATCCAGCATTTTTCTGAATTCTGCATAACAACATTAACAAATACCTTCCAGAAGCAGCTGCCATGGTTAATTTCTGCTCTAAGACCTAAAACCAGGAATGGCTTTTCAATTATATGTTTATTATTAACTTTTTTTGCGTTTTATTTCTTTTGCCTGAGTAGAGAGTGGACATTTCCGAGGCAGGAAAAGAACCATTACCATAACAGATTAAAAAGTTTCTATGCATTTCACCCCTTTATCTTCTGACTTTGACAGAAATATATCCAATTTCTCCACTGTGGGGTCCTCATAAAATCACAAGCATGCTGATATTTTCCTAAACTGGCCTCTACAATGTGGCAATGAGCCTTGTGAATACCAAGATTTTTAGTGAAGGAAAAACAGAAACAGAGCAATTGAATAATTTGAAATAACGATGGAAGTTACTTTCCAGGTAATAAATGATCAAAAAATAGGCAAGGTGATTTGTACTGATTTGTCATGCAGCAGCTGGGATGCATGGAAAAGATTTACCCGGAACAACAGAAGGGGACAATAGGAAAGAGGATGGAGCAAAGCATCCCCCTCTATATGGAGCCACCTCCACACTTTAACTACTTCTTCATGGTTTGCATAAAACCCTGACAAACAGGCACTCACCCAGGGCATCTGACAAATTAATCTGTGATGCTACCCATGTGAATTTATCCCGAGTAGCTGCCACAGCTAAATCAAGCCTTAGCTGAATCTAAATTCACTTGAGAAGCACTCAGTTCTGGCCTTCAGATTCCTTTTGTCAGAAGTTTTCAATACATGTATCAGCAAATGAATTTGAATTTCACTTAAAAGTAACATTTCATGTCACAAAATAAAAACATTAAACCAAAACTATGTGTGCAATAATTAAACAAAAATAAAAAGCTCTCGCATACGTGAGTAGAGAACATAAAAATAGTTTCCAAAGAGATACTCAACATTTCTAAAATTAAAAGCTGTCAAAATAAGGGGATGTTGCAATAGCAAGTCCTGCTGTAAAAAGTTCTGAACCTTATGTGTGTGAACTAAAAGAAACTAAAGCAAGAATTTTTACAAGTCACTTGACTCAATATTATGGTACATTAACCTTGATTTTTATTACCACTCAGCAGTTTTGCTTTTGGACCAGACCGAACCCCAGAAATACCAATTAATGTATATATGGGGGCAGGGAGTAGAGAAATGGGAGGATCTGGGTTTTGTAATCACTGAAAAAAATGCAGTATAAGTTCTCTTCTAAACCTGAGTGAGTTGTCATTTTATATAAATTATTAGCTACAACCATAATGAAACCCAAACATTTCTTCCTATAGGCTATGAGTCAAAACACGTGTCTGAGGATTGTGCAGGAGGGACAGCCCAGGATAGGATGTGGGCTCAGGTTCAGGCCACAGCTCAGCCTTGTTCCATCGAGATGAGACTCCAGGAGGAAAGTAACTTGCCAAAACATCCATCTCACTGACCACCTCTTATTCAGTGGAATATCACATGTTTGCAAATAAAGTAGCTAAAAATACAAGGGGTAACTGTTCTGCCTTTGCACTGATGGGAAAGGCAGATGTTGCCTGTAGCTCTACCCACCACAATTTTATTCTCAATTTACCCACCACCCCCTGTTTTATGGCTCACCCTGCGGTAAGATACTTATAGTCAGAGCTGCTGATTGCCACTATGAACCTCGTGCTGGTGTTTATAGTGCCTCATACTGGCAGCCTGTGCTGGAAAACAGTTTGGAAAATACCAAGAAATATTCGCCAGTCATTCCAGTGGGAACCCATGAGAGCTCTGAATTAACCTTGGCCAAAAAGGAAGTCAAAAGGGAAATAAAGAAAACGAGTGAAATAGCATTCCTGATAGTGCACTCAGCTTCATGCCTAAATCCTGCCCTGAGATAGAAACAGGCATCTCGGCTGCTAAATAAATGCTTGAGGAAAGAATTTGGCACCCACGTTTCTAACCACAGGTTGCTGCAAAGCAAAGAACCACTGCTGCCCTTTGCAGCACTGGAAAAGGTCATTTCCCAAAGATGCAGAGTCCCAGAGGACCTTCAGATGGGCCAGGAGACCCCAGAAACACTGTGGCACAGCACAAATGGTAGCAAAATCATGTTCATCTCTTCTTAAGGCAACGGAGTCTTCCTGCAGCTCTCCAGGTGTGACAAAAAACTGCTTGTGTTTGAGAGAATGAGATGTCAGTGAGGTGGCTGATGTCCCAGCCTTTCCAGGCTTCCTCTCACCTCTCTCATTAGGAGTTCAATGATGTTGTGATCATCCCGGATTCATCCCATTTAATAAAATTTAGCTATGCCAACACAGTAGGGGTGACCTTTCCCACCCTGTGTTTGCATCCCTCCTGGTTTTGCCACACCTTTACGTTTGTCTGGAATCAAATGTCAGCATGTTACCGTGGGACTTCTGTAAAACAAATATTTGAATTGTGATTTCTCCTAGTAACAGAGAGTTCCTGCACTGCTTTGTGAAAAGATCACAAGCAAATAATCAGATGCATTTTGAAGAAGCCAAACAGATGATGGCAAATGCACTGGTACCCAAAACCAGGAGACAACACAGCAAAAAAAAAATTAGCCCAGACTTCTTTAGTCAAACTGGCATGTGAGTTGTTCAGCTGTGGCTCATCTCTTGTGCAAATGCAGCATATGCTAAGTATTTCAACGATGTGGTGAATGCAGTTAGCACAGAAATGCAAACCCAGAGAAGCACATGGCTGGTTCTACAGGCAGTGCAACAGAGTCTCATCTCAAACAGACTCTCTCATCTTCAAGTCATTTCCCTCTATCCAAATATTTTTCAAAAATGCCTAAACTAATGCACAGGCATTTATCCACAGAGGTGTGCACACTGCTGTGCCTCCACTGGCCAGGAAATCACAAGGGGGAAAATAAACAACCTGTAACTTGATTTTTTAAAAATTATTTTTCTCCTAGTTGGAGGTATTTTTTTGTATTACTCATTTGTGGCTCTTTCATGAAGCCAAATTATTTGAATGCCTTTAAGTATGCAGGCTGGTATGGTGTGGCAGTGAGACCGGACCTCCAAGCCCACCAAAACTCCCACAGCTCTAGAGGAAATTGCTCTGGGAGCACCTGCGCCTCAAGTTGGCTCCGGAGTATCTATTTTTCCATCAGACCCACGATGACACCCTTACTCCCGAGTTCCCAGTCCAGAAGAGGAACGAGTGGTAAGCTCAGACACAGGTTTGCCCTCCAGATTTGCTGTCTAAAAATGAATTTATGCTAATTCTTGGAAATTCTGGAAAGGGTACAGTGGCATAAACTCTGTTAGTGCAAGGGAAGCAAAGCAGGCTCTCCGGACAGCTCTCTGTGCCAGCTCAACCTGCAATAACTCTGCGTTTGGTCATACTCCCCTGAAAGAACAAGAACTATTTTGGTTGCAAAAGGAATGTTCTGTAGGAACAGCAGGAGGCAACCCCCAGAAGCCTTGACTTGCCTGTTATAGTGGCCAATACTCAGCTGTGGTTCCCGGCAAGGACAGAGGGAATTTACCTGCAGACAAACTTCACGTTTCGGTCCCAAGGGACTATTGATACTTTACAAAACAAAAACCACAAAAACAAAAAACAACAACAAAAACAAACAAACAAACAAACAAAAACAAAAAAGGCCTCTCTGCCTCCAAAGCAGGAGCATCTGGGAATTGAGGGGAAATCTGAAAAGTTCTAATGAAGGGAAACATTTTTAAGGAGAAACTCCTTGGTGCAGGCAAATTGGGACTGGAAAAAAATCAAAGCTCTGGAGGGTTTTATGCAACAGTAGCCAAAACCTTGAAAGAAAACATTGTTAAAGGTTTGTATTTTCTCTTTTCTTTGGGAGGACCACTTCTTCTAGAGTGGCCTACATTCTCAGGCCTGAATGCGCCCAAATTAATTGGTTTGCATCCTCTTTCCTCCCCCCATCCCCTTTTCTTTCTCTCTCTTCAGCTTAGCCCCAAGCTGGTGAAGTCTTGGCCAGGGACTGTAATGAACTGGCAGAATGATAAAGAGATGCTGAGCTGGAGGGAGGTGGGGGACCAAAAGCCCACTAATAAGACCAGGATCCCCTACTTACACCATACCCCACCGCAGGGAAGCCATTAAAGACCCACAGAATAGAAGAGAAAAGGAAGAAAGTTCTTACAGAGAGACCTCCCCTCCCCGGGCCCTCTCAGCACTTTTTCAGAGCAAAGCTCTCGACATGGCTAATCCCTCCACCGCTTAATGAACTACAAGCCTCCCTTTCACTCAGACAAAAGTTTCTTTCCTTTCTCGAGCCTAATCGCAGACAAATGGTCCCCCCACCATGATGCCTGTTAAAAACTCATTCCCTTTTTTGAGGCTGCGAGGCAGGAGGAATGCCACTGGCAAGAATAGGTACCCTTGAAACGAGCTCCTTCTGCACTTCTGAGAGATAAGTGGGAGATGACATTGGAGCTATAATGGAAAAAATATTTTCACAAGGCAGCATCTGTTGTTTCAGTGGATGCAGCCCCATTTTTGTTCCAGAATGCTTCTGTGCATCTGTCTATATCTTTTCTGTCAGTGAAACAATTACCTCCTGCCTGCCTTCTCTCTCCACACACATATATTACTGGTTGGAATGTTGAATGGCTACACAATAAAGCTGCCACAGCCTGTGCCATGTTTTGTACGGACAACCACTTACTGCAAGAAAGAGTTATGGGTTTGCTTTGAAAATGAAATAGTAGGCATGACTTTCACAATTTATTACTACACAGTGGTTGGGACGAGCTCAAATATTACCAGTTTCATATAGGAAAATGAAGATCTGTAGTCTAATTGAGTATAAAGAAGTTGAGCATCCGTATTTTATTTCCACACATAAATAATTATCCTTATTTCAGGACAATAAAGAGGCAAAGCATTTGCAGCTCTCACTTCTGCTGAGCAACAATGAAACCAGGTCATTTATTTTAGTGTTTAACCTTCCAAATACAGTATGAATATTTTGCCTTGGATGACTTTTCAGGTGACCATTCATAGTTGATTTCCCCACGTTTATACAATACAGCAGTATCAGAGCTGAGAATGTGCCAGGACTGCCAGGCCTCCCTCCAGAGCTGTGTTCTCCATGTCACACTCCTGTATGACATGAAGATGTAAAGGCTTCAAAGCAAGTAGGGACTGAATAACTAATCTGAGCTCCCATCCAGTCAGTGCTGCTGTATTTGGCAAAAACATTTTCCAAGAAAGCTCCCAGAAATAAGCTGAAGACATTAAAAAATGGAAAATACATCCTTTCCCTTGGCAGTTTGTCCCAGCATTTTTCCATCTCCACTGTCTTCCTGGTTTCTACCTTGCTTTTGTCCAGATTCACCTTTTAGCTCTTCTATCAGCTTATGCCTTCCTTTTGCTAAATCAAAAGGCTGTTTAATACCCTGTATCTTCTACCCATGAAGTACTTGCACGCTGCAATTAAGTCACCTCTCAATCTTCCTGTTGATAAGCTTTATAGCTGAAGTTCTTTAAATCTCTTTCTTTAAGGCCCTGTCTTCATCCTGCCAACATTTTTGTGGCTTTTTTTATATCCCCCCTGGTATGCCAGTGTGGGATTTTTTTATGCATGCCAGGTAGGAACAGTAACACCACTGGAGCTGTGCAAAGCAATCTCACGCTGTTTCATACTGCAGAGCAGAGAGAAGCTGAAGCCTTCTGGTGTGAACAGGAGCTCTGTGACTTCAAGCCCACCTTGAACCACCACATTCATCTAAAACAAGGGTGATGACACACATTTGGACTGACGAGGCTTTAAACTGAACTAGTAACAGCTACACAGAATCAGGAAAAAGCATTTTTGACAGAAGAGGTCTCTTCTAAGGCCATTTCCCACTATTACACCATGGAATTACAGCTCTCTTAGGAGAAGCTCTCCACATTGAAGTGGCAGAGCCTCGACCCCCCCTGATATCCAGATTACTCCACGCTTTTGCAAAAGTAGCACAGAGCTTATCATCACTGCCTTGCAGCAGAATTCACACCACAGTCTAGGCAAATCTTTGCCAATGTCTGCAAATACCCAGGACGTGAGAAGTGAGAAGTATTAGTACTTTCAACCAGGCATTTCTGACTCTCTGGAGCAAGCTTTGTTTCAAAGGCTGGATTCAGTTCTTATTTCTCTTGAGCTTGTCTGCCCATCAGTGCTTGCAGGGTCAGGCATGGGAGGAAGGGACTTCCACCCAGTAAATCAAGCAGCAACAAAACAAAAGGAATCCCGTTCCATTATTCCCAGCAAGCGGATTAAGCAATAAAAGAGACATATGAGTCCTTTGTGTGGTATTTTTGCAATTATGTTCATTTTTCCTACATTACTAATAAACTACTAGAAACCAGACACCATGCCCAATAATGCAAAAACAAGACAAAATACCGGAGCCAAGAAGGGGAAGAAACAGAGTGGAAAATGCCTACCAGTGAACTATTCCTCTTAGCAAATGCTAAGTATCAGCAAAGGCACATTACAGCTGGGCCCCCAGACTGATGCAGCAATGAACTAGGAGGAAAGCAGCAGATGGTTGTGCAGCAGATAAGAAAATGCTACCAACTGCCTGTCTGGAGAGCTTTGCGTGGGATTATGGACTTGAGGATAGAGCAAAAAACCGTAGTGAGAAACATCAAAATGTAGGCATCCTTGAAACAGGAAGGGTCCAGGCTCGATAGAGATTTAAACTGCCCATGTGGACTCTACCCTGCCACGGTTGGAGAAAGTAGACAGAAAGGTTTTGTGAATGTGTTACTAGAAAAAGTAACTTGATCATGTTACTGTCATGAATCAGTGCAGCTGCACTGGCACCAGCAGATCCATGTCAAAATGGACTATTTGAGATTTGGGCTTCAGAGACCAGGCAAAAACTGATGAAGGTAATTGTCTCATGATGGGCATACAGAGGAGTGGGAATGAAAAAAAAATATGCCATGGACTATGTATGTCCTACAAGAAAACACTAAAAATGGATTGTTCACTTGCTTTTTTAGAGACTTGCTGAACTCTTCATGACTCTATTTTCTGGTCACAAGGATTCAATGCTCTGAGACTTCTAGTAGAGAAATGTACCTGTACTAGGAGAGTTTCAAGCACACAAAAGTACTTATACAGGGCTCCTTTCTGTGGAGAACAAACATTAAATTATCCTTTACCCTTCCATTCTTGTTGTCTTCCAAGTGCAATTGTAGACTGATACATTAGCATTTCCCCATTAAAGTGCGATTGCAGAGCAATACTTTTCTCTTAAAGTGCTGACAAAAAGTGATGTACAATGTTGAGGGGATGATCACCTTTACTGTTGACTGCTTGGAACGGTGACTGCAGCACAGCCAGTGAGAGTGGAGAGCACTGCAGGGCTCTTCAGTGTGGAATAAGTGTCTAATAAACTATTTCATTCAGGGTTTCATTCACAAGGTCACCCTCATGTGAAAAGTTCTCAATTAAATTCCTGTTAACTACCAGCAGCTACTACTTTATCAGTGTATCTCTAACTACAAGGTGACTAACAACACACCTAAGCATGAACTAGAGAGGGCAAGGAACTGACTGCAAACTGTAGTGGGTATAGCCTTTCCCTTGTATGACTAGAGGTATTTTCCAGAGTAAAAAGATGAAAGCTTGGGAGGAGATCTACTGTATCAGGATGGGGAAATGTGCATGTATGCATATATTTATCACCACAGTCCTCCCAAGGACTCAAAATGCCTTCTGCAGAGGGATACAGTTTCTTTACTGGGTGATGTCCAAGCACCAGCTTCTGTCGTTGGCTTTAACTAATGAAACATTCTGACAATAAACCGTAGCAAGCTGCATGTCCCATCCGTCGTGTGGAACCAGTCTGTGTTTGCACATGCAGTTTTGAAAGCACATTTTCCTTGATGAGCCTGTAATTCGACTCAGTGGGTCAATGCAATGTGTGCTAAATAGGATGGGAGAGTCCTTCATGGTATCATTCACATGGCCAAAGATCTGAAGCGAATCTATTAAACACATTATGTTATTCCAGATATTTAGCTGTGGAAACAAGATCAGGACCTGGCTTATGATCACAAGAAAAATGTCCCTTATGACCTTTGTCTTTCAAGAGTGAGGGGAAAAATCTGCCACTTGAACATATATAAGGTTTACTGATATAGATTTCAACCTGGACCAAAGAGGACTTAATGAGTGGGCCAAATGTTAAATCAAAGTAAATAAGTATTTTACAGCAGTTCAGAACTGGGGCTCCAGTTGTCAGTCCAATCAAATGTTGATCTCTTTCTGTTCCAGGATCTTCCAACCAAAGCATCACAGGATTCCCAGTCTCTCTTGATAACACAAAGCTCCAAGTAGCCTTGGAGTTTTACTACACAATAACTGCATACATACACTTAAGAATTGCACCTTTGCCTCAATGTGACCTTATTTAGTTTATGAGACTGTATCTTCAGAAAATTCTTTTTAAAAAGAGTTAGAAAGGGAATCTCCTCCCATAAATGCCTTACACTTATGAAGGAATTCTAGTCCTTCCTTCTTGCTCCAGGGGTGAGGTAGCTGTCACTCTTGTACAGGAGAATACAAGGGGGTGAAATACTTGTCTAGTTTAGTGCTAACTCTTTAATGCCACATTATCTATCTATCTATCTAGCTAGCTAGCTAGCTAGCTATCATCTAGCTATCTAGCTATCATGCCATATTTATATATATCTATAGATAGATATATAATAGGTATATAAATATATATACTTTGTGTGTGTATATATATATAATGGTTTATTTTGACACAAACAAAAACATTTCCTTTTAGTAAAGGTACTCAGAAATCTGGTCTTTTCACATTGTATTTGCCCACCAAATAAGACTTTGCTGGGAAATAAATAAAGCCCACAGGCTGCCCTGCTAAAGCTTTTTCCAAGAAGACTGGTGACATGAGCAGCAAGATGTGTCACCACTTGCTGCCATGAGGGATGGCTAGTGGGTCAGATCCTGGCAGTGATGCCATACAGTGTACTCCACCGATGCACAGTGAGCTGTGGGAAGGGAGCAGTTGGGATTTACTGCCATTTCCAGCAGGA
>NW_009953655.1:657977-673608 GCF_000747805.2 Chaetura pelagica | reverse complement strand
GTCATCTGCTGAACCCCTGCCACCTCCCATGCAGACGAGGCTCTGCTTTTCCAATATGCAGCTACAGCCAGACCTGGCAGATGCTCTTCACAGGTGATGCCAGGACTTCTGCCTTGGCTTGGATTCTCCCAGCTGGATGGGAGTCATCTTTAGAGGCAGACAGGCTGACGCCAGAAGAAGGCTGCCCTGCAGGCAGGATGTGACTGCTCGGCAATGACCAAGGGCTCTCTTTTCTACCACCTCCGAGTACACGAGGCAGAAGAGGCACAAGCCTGTGGTGTACAAGGCTGATGCATCTATCCCTGGCTGCTCAGCAGATGAAGGCAAGAAATGTGGTCACTTCATCTGCTGTGGAGAACAGAAGTCTATAAAAGAGCAGAGCTGGCAAAGTTTCTTTCAAAGCTGGTGCTCTTTGTACCCAAGGAAAAAATATCTGTTAAGCTAAAACCTGAATTATAATGGGTTTTTTTACATCAAAAGATAATTTAGTAGGCTTGTTGCTTTAATAATAATAATAATAGTAATAATAATAATGAATCACTTCTCAGGAGACACAAATAAAAAATTTGTTGTCTTTGCTGACAGAAAGGGTAAGGTTTCTCTCATCTGCTGCACAAGTAATTCGTGCGTGCTTCCCTCATGTAACACTATCCCTCTCCACCATCAAAGCAGTGTGAGGAGAGTTTAATCACTGCCTCTACTTGCTCTGCTTACAAGCCTTGCCTTAGAAGACAAGTCTCCCTTCGGAGACGGATTGTACCACCAAATCCCTCTTTTCAATGCCACACCCACTACACAAGATCACAAAGAACGGGGATTGTTTAAATGCAAAACCACAACTGTTTGATCACAGCAGTGTTATTACTTACAAATACTGCAGCATCTTCCAAATCTCCAGCTATTTATTTAAGAAATAGTTTACCTCCTCTCCATGTCTTATAGACATTCTCTCTTCACAAAAGACAGCTGAATGACTTCAACTCAGAAAATGAGAACAGCATTTATATACATAACATATAAATATGTTACACTCTCCCTCCTAGAAATTAGAGATTAGCCCAAGCCAAAATTCAGGATCTAAACATCAGATTGTGAAAACATGTGCATTTAACAGAATTAAGTCCAGGAACATATCAAGAAGGTATCCCACAGCAGAGAAATTAAGGACCTCTTCCCCATATGAACCAGACATAACTTCTAGCAGAGTCCTTCCTTCAAGTTAAATGGCTTTCTAGAACATCAGTATTGGTTGTGTGTTATTTCTGATGCAAGCACTGTGAAACCTATAAGATCCCTGAACTGAAAAAGAAAGATAGAAAAAGTTTAGGAACAAAATATGCAAAAATATCTTGAAGTAAATAACTGCATGGATATAGCCCAGTGACCTTGCAACGAAGTGTTAAACATACATAGAGCTGTTGAGACAACTTCAAGAATGGAACAAACTGAAGAGCCCAGAAAAACATGGAATTTTTGCTCTATGGAAAATTCTGACATTTCAACATTTGTTTTATATCCTGGGTCTAAAATGTTAGCATCTTTTTTTTTTGTCTAGTAGACCAAAACATGAAACTGTTGTTTTCATATTGTCAAATCAAGACAAAACATGACAATATTCTCAAAAATTAGACACCTCATTGTGAGGTATTTAAAATCTCTAAGTGCTGAATTTCTCCCTAGATTGACACTAAACTACCTTCTCCTCTTGCACATTGCCTTATGGGAGTTGTAGGTCCTGGACATACTTTGTCTTCTACTAGGGATGCAGAATGAATGATGCTTGCCATGGCTCAAACAAATTTGGACAGGAGATACAGGTATTGTATTGCAAAAATAGCCCATGGCAAAGATTGTAAGACTGAAGTATAACTGCTAGAAGGTGCTTGCTGCATTAATAGAGGCAACTTAATACCTTATTGAACTGACTCAAAGTAAGTTGAGTCAGATTCAATAAACCCAAAATGTTTTAATTTAAATCATGCATACTCAAATAAAATTTCCCCACAGAAGGACTGATATTTTTGGCATAATCAGACGTTTTCACAATTAATGGATTTATAATTTTATGGAAATTCAATTTTCCATTAAAAAATGCCTCCAGGAAAAAGCTTCCAAAGAGCTTTCATAAACTTTATTGGTTGAAGCAGCAACCATCTTTCTGTTCATTTTACACAGGATAGAACAAGAGAGTCCCAGTTTGTGTTGGGACGCTTAGTTTTTACCTTGTTACCAAGATCATTAAATACTAGAAGAAATACACTCCTATTGTCTTGTTTTGGTTTCTTGTGGTATATTTCTTTCATCTCCATATGTAATTTTTACACGAATGAAGTTTCTTGCATTCCCACATAAAGAACTTGTCCTTACAACACAAAAGAAGCTGGTAAGTCTTCCTACCCCTGGTAGAACTTCACTGAACATGGCTCAAATGCCAAATTTACAATGAAAATAACAAGAAGAGAAGCCTTATATGGATGTCTTGCACTGCACTGACACATCACCAAACAGGTCATTTCCTCCGGCTAGTAATTTAAAGGCAAATGAATGAGTGATACATTTCATGCTGGGCTTCATTCTCATAGCACACACCTACCCCTCCAGGCAAGAGAAGTTATTTTCTGGGCCTGGGGGAAAGTATATGCCAGTAACTGATCAGGACGAATGGCTGCTGTGTGCCTCTCCAAGTCAGTGAAACAGGGTAACGAGCCATCCAGTACTTGTAACGCCACCGCTTACAACACGTTAGGAAAACAGCCCCATCAATAAATCCTCAATGAATGCACTAGCACATTGCTGCATTATCACACCAGTGGAGACGACAAACGTGTCACTCCAGTGCTTGTTTGATGTGAAATCATGTGGAACACCTCATTTGGAGAGCGGCCTGGCCAGCCTCTCTGAAACTGATCCTCCCCGCGCCATCTTCACCAACGCCGGAGAGTGAAACCCAACCCTGCATCTGCGCCTCTGCAACCTCATCCTGTGCCCACTACGTGTCAGCATTTGTTTTTATTTTCTGGCACCTTGAGCAAGTGTTAGTGACTCTAAATAATAAGTGACACACAGACACTTTGCTGGGAACAAGCACCTGGACCAGAGCACGGCGTTCGTTCAACCCTGACACCTTCACCCTCCACGCTCTTTTCAGAACCTGCCTTTCTTTCCCTTACCACACGATTACTCATGTGCCTACTGGCAATGTGTGAAATGGAAAATACAGCATGCCCCAATGGCCTAACAACTGGACCATGATTCCAGCCAAACTCTCCTCCTTCACAGTCCCTTTTATCCTTTCTGCACGGCGCATTTAATAAAACCACAGGCACACCTTGGTCAGCTTCCTCATTAGAGAAGATTAGGCACTTGTTTTTTCTTCGCTGCATTAAAACCAGGGATGCCATGCACAGGTGCAGCCAAGCTCAAAGGGTATGTATGCTTTGCTTTCAATGAAAAAAAAATAATCTAAATAAAAGCTTTGTAACTGAAAAAAAAAGGAATTTTTGATGCATATCTTCTATGAAGTTGAACTTCAGAGAAATTAGAGTGCACTGCATGGAGGCTTTGAGACTTGTTAGTCTATTATCCTGTGAAACCACTCACCACCACCACAGCATAGCAGGGGAAGGAAATGAGAAGGCATGCTAGTCACTGATTTTACAAACCTGAGGAGGTGAATTAACATTGGCATTTGTATTCTTGTAGAAGACAAAACAGATGTACCTTGTCAACTTGACTGGTCTAGCCTCTGGCATCATAGTTTCTAGCAAAGGATAAACAAACTAAAGGTCTTACTATTTGCAAATAAATAGCCTAAAGGGCCTTTACATTTAGCTTCAGATCCCAGTTTCTGTATCTGATGAGCCAACAGAAACAGAAAGATACAGAAGACACATGTTGGGT
This sequence comes from Chaetura pelagica, assembly GCF_000747805.2. Taxonomy (NCBI): domain Eukaryota; kingdom Metazoa; phylum Chordata; class Aves; order Apodiformes; family Apodidae; genus Chaetura; species Chaetura pelagica. Next base: position 669,708 of record NW_009953655.1, on the reverse strand, counting down.
AATTTGTAGGAGATGAGGAACTTCTGCTTTCCTCCAAAGACAAAGCTGTGTCTGGAAGGGTGGAGAGATTATAACAGCTATGCCTTACTGGCCTGGGTAATGGAAGTGAAACTAAACATTGCCACACCACATGAAAGAGGAAAAGAGACTTATAACCTTCACCTCAGACCAATGAGCTAAGGGTGGGATGACCATGAGGATTTTTTACAGAGCATCTGCCTTAACTGGCTGGCCATCCACTGCCATTAGCAAAGACAATGACTGTTCCTTAAGCCTCTCATCATAACATATGTGGGTTTTGTTTTGTTTTTAAAAACGTTTTCCAGGGATTACTTGGAGTATTTACCTGGGCACCCTATGTAACCTGAACTTCCCAGTGCCAAAAAATATAAACATTAAGAAAAAGCATATATATACACACATATATATATACACAGATTTCCTGAAAAACAGAGAGAAGAGAAGATTGATGATGAAAAATGTCTTTAGCCTTTAAAAAACACAGCCTGGGAAAAACTCAAGTTAAAGGCGTGAAACACCAGGGACTCATCTAGCCAAAATCAATAAAGCAGCTTTTAAAAATCCATTTCCAGTTCAGGATAAGCCTGTTGCTGTATGGGGAAGGAAAAAACATCAGTGGTAGCCCAGAAAGGACAGAAGCAAAAGCAAACTGTGGAGATGGGATATCCTGAGAAGAGCTATTTTACGATTCTATGACTGTTAGAGCATAAACTTCATCATCTGGTGATCAGGTAACCATCCAGCAGGGTAATGAAATATGTACACATCTGGAGCTGGAAGAGCACAGAGCTTCAGGTTGTGACACACAGTCATTAAAAGTAGAGACATCAGGACAACCAGGTCAACTTGAGCTCTCGGGCAAAATCTGTGGTGAAAAAAGCTAATGCATTATTGGGAAACAAGGAGAATACGACACAGAAGGGGATAGGTGATCTGACTGCACACACAATGGGATCTGAGATAGCATTCTGGGTCCAGATTTGATGTCACAGCTCAAAAATTAAATTGAAACAATGGAGAAAAAAAATAGTACAAAAGTGAGCCAAAAACAATTAAGAGAACAGGAGAAAGCACTAGTTAAAGTACTTGTGAAAGTATTCAACACATCCTAGTAGTAAAAAAGAAGGCTGAGAATTGAGTTAAGCCCCCTAAAGAGATAGTGCTGCATAACCAACACATAAAATTGGTGTCTCTCTGCAGTCTTGGTGAAGCAGGCAGAATATAAACCAGTGGCTGGTGTTGGAAGTCAGCAACTGGCAAAGAGAATTAGCAACAGTACAATTTTTCTGATTTCCTTCAGCAGCATCTTCAAGCCCTTGAGTAAACAGTTTTCCAACCTTTTCCAGGATACGTACATCGATGTAGAGCTCTAATATGGGACTGAAGAAGTCAACTGTTTTTCACAGCAAATCTTTTAAGGACTCCTAAACCTGTCATTTTTCAGTAACTTCAATCTTGGCAGGTGGCAATGTTTAACCCTACCTTTCCTAAAAAAAAAAATAAATAATAAAAGAAAACACCAAATAATGATACTCAAACATTTAACTATTTTCCAAACAAAAGGAACTCATGTAGCATAGGGAGCAATTGTGATGACATTTGAGACTATCCTATAATCCAGTTTCAGTCTTCCAGCTGGAGAGTGGAGACTGGATGGCTTGAAATCTGTAAAGCCATTTGATTTAAAAAACTTAAGAGGCAAATAAAAGGCAGCATAGGCCAATGACAACAAACTTGCTGTACAATGTGTAGAACACTAGATCTGGATTTTATACGTGTCCTCTGTGTGCTTAGCCTGATATAAACAGTTACAGCCAAGCAGAAATATGTCCTGTCTGTGCAAGATGGACTGGAATTCTGTCCTTGCTCACGTCTGATCTGTTCACAAAGAAGTCAACAGGATCAGCCAAAGGATGAGAAGTTCTCAAGACAGAAGGTATTTAACAACAACAACAAACCCTAAAACATTGATAATGAAGGAGGAAAGGTCATGGGGATCAGAATATGCATCTTTATATTCTTTGTTTCACGCTTGTTCCACATTCTAGTGTGTGACTAGCTCTTGTCCACTAACTTAATCAGGAAGACATATTTTAGAGGGTGTCAAGTAAGAATGAATACAGTCAGTCTTATTTTCCACTGCAGGACACAGAGATTAGGTTTGGATGTCTGTTTGAAACATTCATTTGCAAAGCAGAATGGGAGCCTGAGGGCAGAAGGTTTCAAAAAAGAAAAATAAAATTATCCCAGAAGTCATCTAAAATACAGGGGAAGACTGTCAGCTAGTGTAAATGAATGTAACTCCTCTAATGAGAAGGAGCAACTACAGTATAAACCAGACAAAGATTTGCCCATGACAAACTGAAATTGTGCCCTTGGTCACATCTGATGTATTCACAAAACTATGCATGCCTTCTGGGGCACATTTTACTATCTGCTCGAGTCTGTTTGGGGACCATGTGCAGCTATGTCTGCAGGGAGAGCCAGGGGGAGTAGGGGGAGTGCTGTGGCATAAAAAGCACTACATCATTAAACATCTCAAGGAGCAAATTCCACCCTCAGTTGCACAGGGGACAATTAACCCCCTCCAGAGCTCTGCTCCGAACTATCAATCCAATGCCCAGTTGTCACCACTCTTGTAGCAAAACTGCTGGTGGAGTTGTTGTGTTGGCACATGTTGTGTTGGCACAAAAAAGGAGCAACTTTGCTGCAATAACCATCACAGTCATTGTACCATATGGCCGAGCTGCTTGTGAGGGGAATGCTATTAGAAATAAGAGAGAATTGATCTGTCATGAATGCAGTGTGCTCCAGCTCAGAGCAAATTCCTTGTCATTTATGCATGCAGCTCTGTGTGGTTTTAACTTTAGCATAGTCAATAGTAACAGAAGGGGTTGGGGGGAGTGGATGATTTATTTTTCCTTCTTGCTGCTGCAGAGCAACTGCATATTTTCCCTGTCAACAGCTGTGGTTCATGTACACTACAGAGATAGGCAGAATGAGGGGAAAAAAAAACAACACCCAATAAATAAGATGTAGGACTCTGAGGAATTGTTATTACATGCTGAGCATGCCAGCATAATGCTATTCACAGTCTCCTCTCTAGGTCACCAGAGATTCCAGCACCCTTTGTACAAAACAGTTGCTCTTCCCCAAGAGTCTGAGCAAACCCTCCTCTTTCTGCTGTTACTGCCAAACCCCGACAGAGGTTTTAACCAAGGAAGGGTGAACAAGTCCCACTTGTGCACCTAGCTGGAATGCCTCTGCTCTTCACACCGAATTACCACACAACTGTCTACCCTCTTTCTTTGTGTCCCTCTTCCATGCTTCTTTTCTGCTGCCTTCCACGTGACTGCTCGTGTCTGTAATCCTTTCCCAGTCCCAGTCCTCTAATGCCTTCCACACACTTCTGCTCAGAGGTTTTACTGATGTTAGAGGCCACAGGGACATGTAAACCCGACACTGACAGGCAGTGACACTCCTACTTGCTTTTTCACCTTCCCTATACACAGTTTTGCTTATGGCTTAGGATATTGAAAGCTCCAAGAGGACCATTCTGGCTATGCTCTCTTCTAGCATCAAGCAGCATAGCCAAAGACAGTGGGAGCTGCTGTGTCTCTCTCAGCCACTTCATTGTCACAGTTCAAACCCAATAATGAATTAAACATGGAAATCTAAACTGCTGCAAATTTGATGGCTAAGGATGCCGTTTTGGCGCCATTCTATGATGATCACACCTGCACTCCTCATCCCAAACCTGGGATTTTATAGGTTGTTTGAATTCAGCTGTAAATTCACTAGCAGCTTACATGAAAATACAAAAGCATTCAGACTCAGGATTCTGTCTCAGCTTTCGTCCGGGTAGGATAGGAAATATCTTCAGCTGTCTATGAACACAGAACAAAAATGCTGACCTAACACTTCATCCACCATCTGAGTCAAACTAAAAATGTATTTAAAGGGGAGGGAAGTCTTTACTCTAAAAACTGTCCTGAATGATTTTGCACTTTCCGAGAAAGTTGAGGTCAAAGTTTCATGATAGAGACTGCTCATGGAAATGTTGATTAACATTTATGTCATGATAGTGCCTAAAAAAACCCCTCTGTCAGGTCGTCACTGCCTGCAGCAATTTCTCCAAAAGCATTCAGCCCACTGAAACACCAAATCGTTTTGCCTGGCTAAAGCAGGGGAAGACAAGAAATTAAGGACAATTATTTATAGTTCCAGTGAAAACCAAGCAAACCTATTAATCCACGCAGTTTTGAACTGAATTTTGTCTGCAGAGGAGCTCATCAAAGGTGGAAGGCAATAGAAGGAACAACATTTTCTTTTCCACTGCCTTGTGATCATAGAATCATATAATCATTGAATCATGAAGGTTGGAAAATACCTTCAAGATCATCAAGTCCAACCAGAGAGCAGATCTTTTTTTGGTGGAAAAGCAACACAGTTATCTGAGTTTCTCACAGCAGCCACACTACCCAAGTTTTTCTGTTTGAGATTTCAACTCATCTATGTAATACTGGCTCCATAAATGGGTCTCGGAAAAAATAATGTTACAAATACAAATGTACCAGGAACAAATGCAGCCCTGCAGAAAAACAGCTGTTCTCAGGTAGAAGAGTAAGCACACAGAGTGCCCAAAGCAATTTCAATATTCATCTTCATAAATAAATAACAGAAAATAGCAATATTCACAGAGGTCCTGCAGCCAGGCTGAAACCTGCTTTAAAACTAAACACTGAGGAAAAATGTGCAGCAATGCTGGCGACTCCACAATGCAGGGTGGAAGAAACACTGTAAGCACTGACTGATGAGTGACATCTTCCAAACAACCTTCAGGCCTTGCACAAAACCAACACCTCTCAGCACCCACTTGCCTTCCCCTCCCGCTCCTCAGAGACATGTGTTGTACCTCCCAGATGGACTGAAGTTTGATACTGGCACCAATGAGGAGAACAAAACACACAAAAAACCTTGCTGTCATGGGCTAGGAACTGAGCTATGCCTACGTGTGTGGAGCCAGATACTTTCCTGCCTGGCTTTCACAGTGCTAGCTTCTCTTTTGTTGTGCAGCACGTCTTACACAAGGAGCCACGGATCTGCTCTCACTCGCAAAGAAAGATCACCCACAGAGCGGGACCTCCGTGTGCCTGGAGGGAAATCCTTCTCTTTTACTTGGTGGGTTTTATGAGGGCTATCTGCCAGTTTGCACAGCAAACGTATGGCCTGATCCAAAGATCATTCAAGTCAACAGAAAGGCTCCTCTTGACTTCTATAGGCATTGGCTCTGGCTGCTCTGGAGAGCAAGGAACTGCAAGGCCCAGGGCCAAAAATAGGATTGCACACATGACAAGACTCTCACCCCAACCCTATTCTCATTCTCCACCTGCTTCTACAGGTCACGGCTTTGTAGCCACAGGAAGATATTTACATCATGGTCCTATTGACACAGGTCAGAGTTCAAGGAAGCCCAGTAAATCATGAGTCTAAATAGGGTAGGGCTGGGGCCGAGTGGAGGAGAGAGGCAAAGTAATGAGAGCAGAACCATCTCTTTGAAGAGGAACAAATGTGAATGTTTACAGTCCCCCTGCTGCATTCTCCATCTGCTGAAAACATGTTCAGACGCTGGTTGGCTAATCTGCCTTCTGAGAAGTTGTGCTGAATGGCAAGGAGCCCTATTCATGCCATCAGCAAGATCTTAGCTTATGCTTCAGTCTACTCTGAAAAACCTCTACTGGCATGGAAGGGAGCCAGCACATTAGTCCTGTGTTTTCATGTGCACTGTACCAAAGAGGCTGAACTATGCATTGTGTATTCCCAAAAGCCTGGTGCACTCAGACTTAGTCCCAGCACACAGTGGGATTCTTCTCAAAAGGGAGAAAGGAAAAAAAACACAACAAACCTCACACCAAAAAGCCAGTTAGAAAACACCGCAGGCATGTTTCTGCACTAAACCACCACAAATAGTTTAATAACTTTTCAGAGATCTTCTTAATCCGAAGGAAACTTCTTTTTCCCCAGCGAGTAAGTATGACCCAGCTCCTTTGTACTACAACATTTCTGGGTTTCCTGTACAATTCAGAAGATATTCCCACTGCCTGTATTTACTGCAGAGAGCGTTGGCATTTCACACTGTCACTCACTGATTTCTTCTGCCTCATTAAGACTCCAGGAGTGTCTGATGAGAGCATTTAATTAAAAGTGAGTGCAAATTGATAATGAGGCCTCACGATTCTTCCGTTTATGTGTTCATTCATCAGTAAATGGTAAACTCAAGAGACTGAAGAGGAAAGACCAGAGCAAAATGAGTGGAGGAACAATAAAAAGGGAGAGTTAAAGTCCAGCTGTGGGACATTGACTCAGAAAAATAAAATTTCACACTAAGATCCAGCTAGCAAGGGTGGACAAAGTATTAGAAATGCTTGACCCTTTTCACTTTTAAAAACAGCCCATGTTTGAAAGACATCTGAAAAGCATTTGCAAGACAGGGAAGTCCTGTACATGAGGACAAGCTTCTAAAGAGAAGTGTGGTCTGCTCCATTCACTTAGCAAAGATAATCCAGCCTGTCTTCAGCACAGCCTCTGTACGAATGCCTCATCTACACTAGAATGTTACACTTGCACAGCTTTACCACCAGTTCCTTCCTTGCTCAGACACAGAAAATTATCATATGGACAAAATCCTGTGCGACTGCTACTAAAATTGGTTCATTCCAGCCAAGCAGCTGGTCCTAGGCTTCATTTTCTCCACAGAGATTGAGACAAAGAAAGAGATGCCCAGGTAAAATTCATTTGGCTTCCCAGATGTAGCCTTGGCTGTTACCACTTGAGGTTATTTCAGCAAAGAATATTGACCATACGGGCAGCCAGCCTCCCACTGTAGCTTTCAGTGAGATCTCCAACCTGTCTTAAGTCCTTTTAAGCCAGAAATATTGCTCCTGGTCAAGTTTCTTAATAAATTGCAAAGCCAGGTACTGCATCACAAACATCTGTACTGACCTATCACATGGCATGGCACATTTCCTATATTCTTCATTGGAAACACCAAAGTCTTTGGTTACACAGCTTCCAATTTTCAGACAACTACATTGAACACTACGGTGAAGACCCAACCACTTTCCAGGCCCTGAAGAAGAAGTGACATTGAAACCACTGTGCTGTCTTAGAAATAAGAAAAAAGGCCTCCATTTTGTTGGTATGGTCTACTGGGTTGGGCTAGAAAACAGGATAATATGAATAATTCTGTGGCAGTAACTACTTTCCATATTATTTCCTAACTTACTTTTGGGTAACCTGTGAATTTTAGCAACATAGGATAACAGCTGTTGCAATGACTGCCATTTTTGTAAGTTATTGTTTATTCTGTAACTATTGTCCAGGGAGTCCATTCAGGCCATGAGACACACAGACCAGGAGGACAAAGCACAAGGTGACACGGATATGCAAACAAGTCTTGTGTCTGGTTTGTAGGTTTTGAATCACTATTATTGTCATTTTCTGACTAGGTAAGTAAACATAGGATGCAATGGTATCAGTCATCCTTCCTGGCACCTGTTTAGCCACATGAGTGATAAGCAACACAGCCCACAGTACTGCTTGTGGTAGGAGGACATGCACAGTTCCCTCCTCCAGCTACCTGGAACAATACAGTTCAGTCTTATCTGTGCAGGAGAAAAGCATTGTGTTAGCAAACATATTTGTTAGCACAACATTCAACACAGTTTGTCCTTCTGAGTAATGATTATCACTTTCAAAAACACATTAGGTAACCTCAGATATTTCACAGAAACCCAAGGTAGTGATTTCTTAATATGTTTAACTGTGTCTTGGCTCAGAACCTCTGGAAAGCCAAGGACAAGCTTATCTTTCTACCTGCAAATGACGTAACTCTCTTTATTTTTAAAGAGTTGGTTGTAATATTTGGTTGTCAAATTCTCTACTGATTTCTGTTCCATGTACTCTGAGACATTGAGCTGCTGTAGGTGTTTTTGAGGACCCTCAATGAGAAGCAATTCAGCCCAGGTGTGGATAAGCACCCAGCACATGGTGCTGCCCTGCTCTGCCAGGGATGAAGTCCACCAGCTGCAGCTGTTCAGACAACTTTCCTAACACCATCCCATGATGCAACGTCTCCTGCTCAGAAATTACTCAGAAATCCCCACTTACAAAAACAGGACACTGGAAGAGGGGTTTTAGGACACCCAGGACAGGCTGGCATAACCACAGCTCTGTCAAAATATGTGTCCCTCTGTGGGAAGAGTAACGCTCTTGCACGGTTAAGTGATGCAACCTGCCATGTTCCAAATAGTCACCATCTGCAATTTTCTCCATATTTTGAAAATCACATGTAGCTCTCAAGAGCCTGGCAAGTTGTCAACACAGCCTCTTCTCTGGTGCAATTTAGGTGTCCTTAATCCAAATGGTATAAAAGGAAACAGTTACAGAAACACTGAAAAGAAAGGATGATGTTGGGTTGATGGCTGTCTGAATATTTCTTAAAATCCTGAGGGTGTCTTCTGTAGATATCTGCTTTCAGGCAAAACTCTAAAAGCCTGAGCTGCCATCAGTTTTCAGAGGAGCTAGCTTAAAGTCTATGTTTAGAAGATCTTGTCAAAAAAGTTTCCTTTAAATTAGGCTGCTAGTCCTACCTAGAAAAGGATGTCATTTTATACTTATTTGCTTAACTTTATGTATTTCCATACACACACATTTTTTAAGGAAGAGAGATGACTAGGCTACCACTTAAACTTAAATTAAACCATCATAAAAAAGCTTGCAAAGAAAATACCATCTTTGTGCCTAGTAAAAACCAACGTACTATTTTCCTGGCACTGTGAAAATGACTGATCCAGTGTTTATCTTTGCAAAATGCTCCAGCGATGAAATTCTTCGCCGGTTGGCAGTTACCAAAAACTTTTGAGCATAATCTGGCTTATGTGATTTGAGCACTGCTTAGCATCTGTCATGAGATGAATGCAATGAAACAGAAAGAAACCCTGAAAGCAGGAGGAAAGAAACAAGTGAGCAGACCAGCCAAGTTCCTACTCCTGAAGTGCTCTTCAAGTGTCTCTAGCCATCAGCCACTAATGTGACCCTGCCTTCTTGGGGATGGATTACATGGTCTCTTTCTGTAAGACTTTTCCAGCTCTTACATCTATGATTCATCCCTCTTTTGGGAAAAACATAAAACCAATGTGCTGATCATTCATCATCATTAAAAATCTTCTTGCATTTTTCACAAAAGCAGAGATGTTTGTTCAAGACAAAATTCCCATTTGCTTAATTACTGTACATTGCCTACCTAAAAAACTCCTTTCAGTTTGAATCACAGACACATTACAGTATAAAATCTCTAACAGGAAACAGCCTCTATTCTTTACTTTTTGGAAGGCTGTGTAGTCATTTGCACTTGCCCAAAGTGGATATAAAATGCTATTTACCTACGTTGCATTTGAGTCCTACTGGATAAAGCATCACACGAGATACTGTGCAGGGGAGAAATGAGCATTGGAAGTCTTGTATTCCACAACACAAAATTCAGCCACGTCTCCCATACACTACACAGGACCATTTAATCAAATTTTAATAACTACAATTTCTCTAGAAATCTAGAGATTGTGCTAGAAGAGTTCCTAAGGCCAGCATGTAAGACCCTATCTGAGGAAATTACCTCAGTGATAGTAAGGTGATAATATGGTTATCAGTGATACTACAGATCATTTCATACAGTGTTCAGCACAGATTCTAAGCTCAGAGTCCTTAAAAAAAGCAAATTCCTAGGGAACAGAAGCTATACTGCATTTATTGTACTAAAGCTACAAATGCTGTCAAATTTGAAGACAACACTGCTATTGCCAGGGCCTCAAAACAGTTTATAGCACCTCCAGGAAGCCCAACAGTCACTGCTCTCTACCATGGATGTGTGTTGTCAACAGCAGAAAGGCAAAGCCAAACCAAAAGGGGATATGGAATTCTTTGCAGTGTGTCTACCTCCAGCTAGCAGAACGAAATTCAAAAAGAAAATATTTATGTTTGATATCAGGAAATCAGAAAGCAATCTTCCCTAACAGAGAAGTAACATCTATTCATAAGTTTTGGAAAAGAAGGACAGACTTCTGATTATGGCAGCAGAAGTTGTAACACAGGGGCTCAGTTTCCAGTTGCTATCCAAACTTCCTTTGGGACTTCAGGCATATTCCCTCACTGAGTAAAATGGGACAAGGGCTGTCACTCATCATTCATCTGTGTAGTTGACTTATCCTGTCAGTTCATCATGGTGAGGTCTATTTCTTACTACATGTTAGAAAAAGGTCCAGCACAACATGGATTTGCTTTCCACCTCTGAGCACTATCATATAAATAACAAATTAATTCTAATATATTTAAAACTGCTTGGGGGGGGGGGGTGGAATATAAAATAGGCAGAGTGGGACAAAGCAATAATAATAAACAAACATGTTTCTTTCAATAAAATGGTGCAAATCAGGAAGGCAATGGCACTGTCTGAAAAATAAAAGATTGGGTCTGGTGGGAGAGGCAGAGTTTATAGCTGGGAATGGGCAGTAGAGTCCCAGGATCTGACAGACGGATATTAATGCCTCAGGATGGGAGAAGTCACCAGCCCTCAGTTCCTCCTGGGCTGCTCCTCTTTCACAGTTTCTGCTTTAAACTGCTCTGAGATGCTGCCAGATTCAATTTCACCAGCTCCTGCTCTGCCCTGCATAATATGGCACCACGGGTGACTTCAGTGCACCAGCCACATCTTCTAGCCTGGCTGATAACCCTTCCTCAAGCCCTCACCAAGGGTCTATCATATCACCCACACCTTCACTCAGTGGTCACATTTATCTGCTGGTGTTTCCTCTGCTGCAGCCACAGCAGGAGAAGTATGAAAGGACACGGAGAAGATGTTTTCCAATGGTATAAATCTTGGATCCTGGAAAATACATGTTCACTCAGACAGAAAGCAGATTTCAAAACTGGAGAATCAAATTCAGCCTTGACATACTCAAAAGCAAATGGGTAACTCAGACTACCCTGAAACCCAAGGGATGGCACCAAGGCAGTACCCTGCTTTTTAGTAATACAATTCTGGCCATCACACCACCACACTTCAAAAGAAAGGTCTGCAAAAGCCTCCACTTTATAAACTTCTATCAGGTCCTTCCATGTCATACAAAAATGTAAGTGACAGAGAGAGGTAAGTGGAGAGGGAGGGAGGAGAACTAATGCACTAAGGAAACCAAATGCTGTATGTACAACTGACACAAGCACTAAATATTTACCTCAGTTTAAAAGCTTCTGTTTTCCTTTTCAGTCATATCAAATCACCTTCCTAATCATACACACTTGTTATTTTTCCCAAAGGACTTCAACACAGCTAGTAAAACATCTACTTGAGGAAAAGCAAAGTGTTGCTGGTGTGATATGAATTGCTGAAGAAATGCTGCTGAGGGTCCAACCCCAAAGGAAGCTGGAGCTGTGGCTTTCCAGCAATACTGAAAACACCAATCTGTAAATCACTTCTTTTCTCTCTTTGCTTCTTCTGATTCAGCCACTCCATATTAATTTTTCAGATTACCAGAAGCCACATTTCACTTCATTCCTAAAATAGGAGACTCATTATGAAAACCCAACCTCAGCTGCATTTGCCTGAGCCTGAGATCTGCCACTTGAAATAAAGGGACTACTTCAATTTCTCTTACAT
>NW_009953655.1:646647-657921 GCF_000747805.2 Chaetura pelagica | reverse complement strand
TGAAGATCCACAGGAACTGAAGAACTTTTCTCCCATGGATGTTGCATTGTTTTACACAAGGAAGGATGAACAGGAGGTCAAAAGCAATGCAGGAACAGGAGCCTTTGGCCAACTTTTTGTGCTGAGGACTAGGAAGTCCCACTAGGAGCTCACTCTGCACTATACAGAACAATCTGTTTTCTTTGCCATGTCCAAAAAAATCCTGTCCCACCTCCTCCACAGTGACACATAGTCCCTGCAGCAAGAAAAAAAATGCTTGAAAATATTTCATCCTGTGTTCTGGCTGAAGAGTTTCACCAGGCTTCCTTTCACCCCTTAAAGCTTATGGAAAAAAAAAAAAAAAGGGCCAGAGCTATCTGCAAAGACAATATCCAGAAATAGGTCCTTGAATTCTCTCACATCCAGGATAGAAGCAGAAATAAGCTACTCTGACTCAAGAATTGCACATAGAAATTAGAAGAAAAAATACTTTAAAATAGTCTTATGTAAGTGTGACTCTCCACTAATGACATTCTGAGGCCTTATTTGAAACCTCATTAAAGAACTGCAAAGTGTTATTGCTACAGCACCATTAAATAACAGTGTGAAATAATTCCAGATGTAATGAGGATGGAAAGGAAGAGGGTGCCTCACACTCCTTCACAATTATATCTTCAGACAACTCTTTTGCTCTAGCTGAAATTTCCCCCTCTGTGTCCCAGCAGTGGAGGTCCACAGTGCCTCCCACACTGGAGCTGCTAAGCAGTCCACAGTGAATAATAGTGCTCTTGTTTCATATGAGCTCCAATTCCCATGGTTTCTTTTGAGATCTCTCTCCCCCTTCACAGATTCTATATTTTGCTGACTTTTCCTTATATTTAAGTGTCAGCCAGCAAGGAATTGGCAACAATTGTGGGACAATTTCTTCTTCTCATCCCCCTCTTGTCGGGGGAAAAAAAAAAAAAAGGAAAAAAGAGGAATTTAAAGAGACAGCCTGTATGAAATGGTGAAGTGCAGCACAAGCTGCACATTTCCAGAGAGCCACAAACAGAGGTACCTTTCCCAGGAAGTCAGGCTGGAAGAACTGTGGTTGTTCAGGCTGGAGAAGAGAAAGCTCCAAAGAGATCATAGAGCACCTTCCAGTTCTTGAAGGGGCTACAGGAAAGATGGGGAGGGACTTTGTACAATAGTGATAGGACTAGGGGGAATAGCTTCAAAGTGGAAGAGGGGAGATTAATATTAGGCATCAGGAAGAAATTATTTTCTGTAAGGGTGGTGAGACACTGGTACAGGTTGCCCAGAGAAGCTGTGGCTGCTCCATTCCAGGAGGTGTTCAAGGACAAGTTGGATGGGGCTTGGAGCAACCTGGTCCTGTGGGAGGTGTCCCTGCCCATGGCAAGAGGGGAGGAACTAGATGATCCTTAAGGTACTTTCCAACCCAAACCATTCTAGGATTCTATGATTGTGTTATGAAGCTGTGAAGTGGAAGGCTTGGGGAACTGGAGAGATGTAGCACACCTCATATCTGAGTTCTTTACTGACGTGGAATTCAAGGGCAATGGACCCTTATCAAAGGGCTCCTAGTGACTCACACCATCACATTTCACCAGCACAATTTCACTAGGTCCTCCCCAGCCCATAGGTGTGTGCAGGATGGGCTAGTGGACTGAGAAGAGCATTGGTTTGGCAATTAGGAAACCCACAGGGCATTCTGAGCAGGATTGCTCTGTTGCCACCCCTATTAGAGCTCAGTCTGGTGAGAGCATCCTTGATGTCAGACTATGAAACATGGAGAAAATAGTCTGAACCCCTGGAGTGAATTGGATAGGGAGCTTAATTTCCTTCCTGGCATGCTATGCAAGGGGGGGAACAACCCTCTACCTTTCCACTGCCTTTCTACATAATCCCAGGCTGTTTGCTACATGGGCAAGCATCCAGTGATGTATAGGTAAATTCTTTCTAATGAATAGAGGATGGTTTACAGGCTTTAACTGCTATGGACCCTTTGGGAACTTCCAGGAACTGGGGTTTGCTATGTGTAAACTCAAAGAGCAACTTAATCTTCTTAATTTGGCAGAAATAATAGTCATCTTGTGTTTTCTTCCACAGCATTTGCAGTTTGTTGAACACAGCTAAGGTTACAAAGGCAAAAGATCTGGGATCTCTGTTGCCATGTTGTAGGCCTGTCGTCCATGGAAACATGAATACTCTGGTCACACTCTTTTATTTGGAATCAAGAAAATAGATTATGTTCTCAGGAAGTTTCTAATGCAGTCCTGGGTGCCACAAAACTGCATCTATTCCTAATCAAACTCAGCCCTTCCGGCATCTTCTGTGAGCATAGAAAAGTCATGGCCACAGAAAAGCCCAACTTCAGCTCTGGATGGAGGACACCCTGGTTAGATGTTCCTCCTATCTCTGCATGTGACCACATGCAGGACACATGTGATGCCCAGGAGGCTGGAAAAAGCTGACACAGGGATGTCTAGCACCTTAGACTTTATAAGCATGAACACGGGTCCTTTCTAAGACAAACCACCTGGCTTATTCACCCTCCCACTTCATTCTCTTCCATTTTCCCTAATGCCATTCGACCCAACAAAACCCCAAGAGTCCTAAGAAGCAGCTTTGCCATTGCTCTGGCATGAATACACTGGTTGCACAGAGGAATGAGAGTTTAGCCTGGAGACATAAACTCAAATATACAGCTGTGTACGGTATGTTGGAAACTAACCCAGCACAGAGAGCTGCTTTTATGGGCAGGATTTGTTTTTCCAAATGGGATTTATTTAAAAGAAAATTGAATGGTTATAGAGAGCTCACTCTAACAATAACACAGAAAATGAATCCAGTGTTCACTGCTGGCTTTGCTACAAGGTACAATCCAGATAGAGAAACCTTCTTTAGAGGGTCCTGGCAGCAGACCTCTTCTCTCCAATTAGGCAATGGCCTTCAGTCAATCCTGCCCAGGACAGTAAACCATGCACTTTTACACAGATGTTTTCAAGTCACAAAGCAGAGTGAGTGCAGGGACAATTTTTACCTGCCCTGCAGAGCAACCCATGGGGAAACAGCTGGCTGAACACTGGGACTCGACTGCTGACTGGAGTTAAGGCAGGAATTTCACTGGGGGAGGCTGTTGCAATGTCAATGTGAGGAAGTGGCTATGGGAAGACCCTGTTTCAATCACCTGTATCAATAGTGTAGCAAGGCTGCAGGAGACAAAAGGGACTTTCTCCCTCCAGGAAATTTTCGGTGGTCTCCATTCCCTTTTTCACCACCTTCACCCCTAGGCCCAGGACCCCTTTAAATCTGAAGGTCACTTATGTTCCCTTGATGCTCCAGCCAGCTGTATAACACTGTCTCTGTACAACCTTGCTTCAAATTTGATGAACTTGCTTCAAATTTTGGGAACTAACCTCTGGGTACCACAGAATTATGCATCAAAAAAACCACCCTGATGCTTCAGGTTTCAGTGCAAGGTACCCATAACATGCCCTACTAAGTTCTTTCGAACAAAGCATTTGGGACCTTTTCACCATCACCCTCCACAAACCCTCTTCTCTCTCTGCCTTTCCCAGTGCAGTACAATGTACTGCAGTTTCCTTCGTCCTGTTTGTCTCCTCTACTAAGTGTCCCAACAGGCCAATACATCCAGTCACCTAATTGCAGTTTATCCCACTATCTGAAGAACAGAAACAAAAGTAATTAGCCATGGCCATTAATGTTTCTGATACAATTTGCTTCAGAACTACAAATCTTATTCAGTGACTAATTAGAGAGACCATTAGATGTCTTTAATCTGGGGCACATCAAAGACCTCTTCTCTCCAATTAGGCAATGGCCTTCAGTCAGTCCTGCCCAGGACAGTAAACCATGCACTTTTACACAGATGTTTTCAAGTCACAAAGCAGAGTGAGTGCAGGGACAATTTTTACAGCTCTTACTGGAAACCTATTATGGTCTTGGTGTTGAGAAAGAGCACAGTATGGCCATCATATTTTAAGCTTTGGAAACATCAACCCCAGAGTTATAAGATTATTTATACTGGAAGCTGACTACAAAGCTGCTGCCAGGGTACACCAAATCAAGGGGCTGGCTGGCCTATTAATCCTGACATATCCTCCAGTCCATAGTCTGCCCATAGGCTTCCATGCTTGCTCCACACTCAGAAGATAATCCATTACATCAGGAAGTCCTGATGAAACCCCACAAGCAGCTACTTTTTTAAACCTGCCCCAGTCATATTAAGGTCCAGAGAAGAAGCAGCTGGTTATTTTGCTGTTAAGGACAGAAATCTGGAGATGTGGACTAGCCCTGGGAGAACTGTCCCTTGAGATCCACCTGATCCTTTTGCAGATCCTCCAAGAGCTTCACAGACCACTTCTTTCCACAGAAACATCACCTTTGCAGTCCTCCCCACAGAGGCTCTAGTTTAACCCAAATAAACTTCCATCTCCTTGTTCCGGGACTCCAACATATCACAGCACTGCCTCAGCATTCATCCCCAACAGCCTGGCATAACATTCTGAAGCACCACTGCAGCAGCCTTCCCTTCTCCCACACTCCAATCTGACACTCAGTAGCCATCCTGCACCTGAAGTTGTGGCCTCCATTTCCTCCACCTCACATGAGCAAAGCTCCATCTTTTCTCCACCAAAGCTTGAAGAAAGATCACAGAATCACAGAATCATCCTGGTTGGAAAGGACCTTGAAGATCATTAGGACCAACCATAACCTAAATCCACCAACCATAACCTAATCTACCCATTCAGTGCTCAGATGTACTGATCACAGGATATGATGACTCCAAATATACCAGATCTTCTTTGCAGTTATCCTAAATGAATTCACACTGCAACAGCAATTCCAAACGTACCTGATTGCCCTCAAATGAACTAGATTGCTCCTGCATAAACGTGTTGATATCTCATGCTCATCTTGCCATCAAAAATATACTTACTTGATTCCCTCCTGGGTTGTTTGAGGATTAACTGAAAATTGTGTAACACCTTGAAAAGTTAAGACACTTATTCAAGAGTCAAGGTTTAGTCAGGTACTTTTAGGTGTTAATGAAAATTAAATTAGGTAAATCAATTATGCAACATAAGCATATTTTCTAAGACCTCTGTAGATAACTTGAAAGTAAATGTTTCTTTTACCATTTCCTTTCTTTCACTAAACAGGCCCATTCGCTAAGAAATCCAGTCTTGCCCAGTGCTAAGGAAACTCTGTCAAACAGCTACCACTGTTAAAAAGAGGAATTTCCCTTACTTAACCTTTTGAGGAACAAGAGGTTAACAGAAAAGGTAAATTGTAAATCTTTCCAATTTAGAAAGTGGGACCTTTTCAACAGTATTTTCAAGGAAATCTACTGCCAGAGTGTTCCCAGAATTAAACTGGAAAACCTGACACCTTTAACAATTTCCTGCCACTGTATAACTGTCATCATTGCATGGCTTTTATCAACCCAGAAGCTGAGTTTCAGGTTTAGGAAACCTTTGCATTCGTATGCTTTTGGGTTAGTTTTATACAGTTTTCTTTCCTCTGCAGCCCCAAGATACCTGGCTGAGTAATCCTGGGAAAGGCAGCACTGTGATTTTTTAGAGATTCTTCCTTCCCCATGAAACACCATGCAATAAAGATCTGAACAGGAGAGTTTTGGACCACACCCATGATCCAAAATAGCTCAAGTCTGTTACCCTTCACATCACATCAGAAGAGACAACTTTCACAAGTGCTGGTGAAGGAACAAACTTCATTGCTGTGGCTATTACTTGCCCTACAATTAAATCCAGATGCACAACAAAAAATAGAGCCCCATGAGGATGAACAGTCCCTCTGGGGGTACACAAGTGACATATATAAGACACAGGTAGGAAAGTGATACCCAGTAGCATCCAATAGCTAAAATGCCAGGTTCCTTGCCTGTATCAAGGATGCTGTGGCACTCTGTTTCTAGGGTAAAGGAAAAAATTGGGTTACCTACCTGTGCTGAATGTACTTAAGGGTAGGGAGGACTGAGATGAAGGGGTCTTGCTGGGTTCATACCACACATGAATGCACACAGCTTTTTTCTGTCTTATCAGCTTAGATAAACTTAAAAAAAAAATAGTAATAGTTTCTCTCTTTCTTGGTCTCTCTCACATGCACTGAAAGTCAAATCAGCATTGCCAAGATCACAGTGAACACTGAGGGTGACCAGCATGGAAAAAGGTCTCAACATTTTACTGCTCAGTCCTGTTAATTACAGAAAAAAGCACTGGCTTCTTCTCCAGAGGTGTTCTGGGGTATAGCAACCCACCAAAATCACTGTAAAGAAATTTGCATGCCCATGTGAGAGAGTGGTGAGATGCTGGCACAGGTTGCCCAGCTGTGGATGCTCCCTCCCTGGAAATGTCCAAGGCCAGGCTGGATGGGGCTTTGAGCAACCTGGTCTAGTGGGAGGGCATGAGGGTGGGAACTGGATGGTTTTATGGTCCCTTCCAGCCCAAACCATTCTATAATGTGATGAATCTCAGGACACCTAGAGCACTGCATGTAATTATTTGATCAGTTTTTATAAGCAAAGAAGTATAACACTACAAACACAACCCAAAAAGCACTCCCCAAGCATGCACATCACTATAAAGAGAAAAGCAGAAGAGCTAACAGCAAAGGAGCTCACATGGGAGGAAAAGGCTGTAACTATAGAAAATGTTTCTACAGTGCTGTCAATTATTTTAAAGCCATCCTCACCAACCCCCCACAATAAGTTTTTTCTTTTTTTTTTTTTTTTGTACAACAGAAGGAGCATTTGAGACAGGAGAAGGCATTTACTTCAGCTGTCCGCTCTCAGCACTGCAAAACCACAGGGCTCTCTCTGTATTTCCACCTCCACCATGCTGGGGAATGACATCACCTCTGCTCGAGGGGGCTGGCAGGCCAACAAAAATAACTGTTACTGACCAAGAGCACTATTGCAAGGAATATTTTTGGAACCGTGCTCTGCATTCCTCTGAGTCCCCTGCTTCCTAGTCCAAACATATCACAGCCTAAAAATTCCTCGCATTTTCTATGCAGTGTTTCCTTTGGGCTTGCACAATGGGGCAGTTCTTCTGCTCAGCAGCACTAGTGTTCTGGAAAGGGAAGGGGGAAAAAAAAAAAAGCTGAAGGACTAAATAACCCTAATGGCAACCGCAGGGGCCACAGTGTTATTTTTAGGTCAGAAAAATGATGCAGAAGGCAACAGAGTCACCTCGGATTTACCTTCCACAGCCCTTTTCTGAACAAAAGGCCAAAGAGCTCGGTTCTTCCACATGGTGGTAAGGGGGACTCACCTATGTTTGTGGGAAAGAGCCAGCTGTTTAGTGGGTTTTTGCATGGCAGGAGGAGGCCAGGAGGATGTGGCATCTCCCTCTGACAGCACCTCCAGGACTGTGCAGAGGTAACGTGGCCCCAGAGCCTCCTCACTTCTGTGCTCAGCTCCCCTCAGCTGCAAGAGGCACAAAACAACAGAAGGAAGTTCTAGATTGTGTCTAGGATGTGTAGCAGCCATCCTTTTCCCAGAGGAAAGAGCAGCAGTCCCCAGGGGGACTGTCCCTCCTTACATCCCACCAAGGGACACTACCAATCCCTTCCACTCCCATGTCTGTCAGTGCATTGACATCAGGTCATCCTGGAGGCTCCTTACTAGCAAACAAGTGAGTTTGGCAAAACGTGTATACCTAAAAATATTCCAGCCGAAGCCAAGCAATGGAAAAAAACTCTTATTCCTTTTTCACTGTGTATTTCTACCATATTTTTTTCCCCTTGATTGGAAGAAAGCCACTGTCCTCATTATCAAGTGAAAGTCAGGGCTGAGCTCACAGGGAGAAGTTACACATACCTAAACAGTAGCTCCTTTCCAACCCTGCTGTGTCCCAAGTAGAACTGTTTACACAGTCGTGGTACGAATTCCTATTTGAATAGAAACAGAGGCTATTAAACAAGATGTGCTTTACTGGCCAATACTTTGTTTCTTTTTTTAACTGCCCAGATAAGAAGAACAATGGAGAGAATAAACTAATAGGGGGCACAAAGAGTCTAGTTATGCCACCAATGTCCTGCACAAGGTTAAGAAACTCCCTTTACCTTTTTGTACCTTTGTTATCCCCAACAGTCCTTGATCAACTTTGTCTGTTCAGACAATAAAGTCTTGCTTTCTGGTGTGCCCCACTCCTCCCACTCATAGTTGGGCCTGGAAGCATGTGTTTATTAAAAGTAATTATATTTTTCAAGTTATTTATATTCAGTGCACATCCACAAACAGACCAGTTGCCATAAAACAGTTTTCTAACACAAGGAGAGCAAAGAAAATTCACTCTTTGGGGTGTTACAATTGAGAGACAAGGAATGGGCTGGGGAAATCAGTATTTAGGTGGAACTAATTAGCAACGACTAAAAGCTAAATGACAATGTAACCCATGGCCCCCTTGTGGGATATTCTAAAATGGCTGTGCATGTCTGAAGCATTTCAAGGACTTTCATTATCTGCTTGGTCTACTGCTTTCACAGCTCAGATAAATCAGCATTTTCAACCACAGCATTCAGCTTGCAGAATAATTCCCCAGCCACGACTTCTAGAGATACAGAAGCACACAAAATATGATCTCTTTTACTAGGGTAATAAAAATCAGAAAGTATACTGTATAAATTTTATAGACCTCAAAGGTCTATCTTCTGTAGGAGGAAACTGGGACTTCAGGCTACTGTCGGCACCATAACAGAGAGGGAAATATTTATTGGCTGCTTTGGAAAACCCACCAGATAGAAGTCACCAGCAAAGCAAAATAACATAACTGTAAACTTACCTGAATCTGTCCACTCTGTGGAGCTTCTTCATATTACGGCTTCAACTTGCAGGTTAATGCTCATGGAGCCAGAAGGGAAAAAGGGCCAACCAGCAAGAAAAATACTTCTGCTTCTTGAAGCCTACCCGAGCAGGCAACTCTATACTGTCAGAATGCAAAGCACAAGGGCTGTATGGGTCCCTCTGGCAGCTCCTCTGCGTGGCTGTGCTGAGCCCCTTAGGGCTGTGCAGGGGCCACTGGCTCCCTCCAGCCGGGCTGGGGGCGTTCGGAGCAGAGAAGCGCCTGCCGATCCTGTAGGATGATTCAGGGAACCTGCCTGGGCTTCGCTGCCGAAACGTGCTGGCCCTTAAGACATGCCTGTGTCACTGGGAGCTCTGAGGTGTGCTGAGCACAGCCCTCATGGCTGTGTTCCTCCTTGCTGAACCAGGAATGAGAGATAAGAAACCCAAACATCCCAAGCTAAGAAGATCCATAAGGATTCAGCTTCTCCACAAAGTAGGGGGGAAGCAGGGGAAGGAAGGAAAAGATTTGTGCAGTTTTCCCCAAAGAAACCAAGGCACTGAGCTAATGCTCTCATGAAACTGAAGGACTAGGTAGGAAGGAGAACTTTTTGAATGACAGATTGGTTTAAGTGGGAAGTAACTGAATACTGGAGTCCCAAGGGAGAGTGAGACTGTGCTTCAAGTAGAAGCTGAGAGCTGCAGACGGGGAGCCCAACAGAAGTAATAGAGCTGCCCAGAGAGGCACTAATAAAGATTTTGGAGATCACATCAAGGTTGGAAGGAGGACACCTGCACCAACAATGTGTTTACTTCTTTCAACAGAGCTCCTGCGCAGTGCAAAGAAGAAAGTGACTGCTTCAAAGAGCTTTCTGCAAAATCCTTGTCTGTTTGCTTTTGGGCAAAATCTCATGCCTCAGACAGGTGAAATAAAACTCTTCAATATATGCTCTGGATTTTCAGGAAGACCCCAAACCTCATCCAGTTTCTTTGAGATCAGATATAAGGCTGATGTCTTGAGTGCAGACCTGAGCAAATGTGTTTTCATGTGCCTTAGTGGAAACCTACACCTCTAAAAGCAATTACGGTTCTTCATCAAAGGGAGATATTTCTCCTCAGGATGTTTGGGCCCAGAGTGCTTGCCCATATGGGAACACATCTCCTCACCTTATTTCTGTGATCCAGGACTGAGCAGCATCAGTGGAAAGACCCAATGGTTGTAAAAATAAAAACAAGGGACCATGACAGTTTTTTATTTCTCCAATGACCAAATAGGTAAGAGACTATTGGGCAATAGAAGCACAAGTGAAACTCAAAAGGTGCTTTTTACTTCCCCCTCTGCTGACAGTTTGGTTGGATAGCACAAAGAAATCTAATTCTTGCCAGGGTAAGCAAGTTCTTCTTGGCCCTAGGAAAACTATTCCTCAGGGCTTTCCATCTCACCCACTATGGATGCAGATGACACTCACCACTCTCCACTTGAGCCAAGCCTCAGGGGAGAGATTTGTTGCAAAGAAAGACAGGCAGGTATGTGTTGTGACTGGCTTCCACTTATGTAACTTCAGACTTAGTCCCAAATTCATTGGCCAGTTTTCTCTAACAAATGAAGAATCAGAATCCCTTCCTGGGTGATGAGAATGGAGGGAGTAACCTGGACAGGTCTGGGGGATGGAGAGAGGAGAAACTCTATTGCGACAAAGTTCCTCAAGTGAGGTTAACCTGACTAATCTGAAGCATTCCATCTTCACGGGAGAGAGAAGCCACATGTTCAGCTTAGCCAGGTTAGTTACATGAGGATCCCATCCCCACAGTCTAGTGAAAAATCAGTGGATGTCTCCTCAGCCCAGCTTTAGTGCTAGTTTCAGTGCTAAAAGATGGACAAATAGATCTGGCTCATTACTTTGACACTTGGTCTGCTATCATCATCAGCTCTATCTGATAGGATGACACTACTTAAGCTGTGGTAGCCAGAGGAAATCCAATGCTAAGGAAATGGACATTCATTTAATGTTTATGTAGGATCTGCTCCACCAATGAACTCCAGATGTTGGCTTTAATTGTCGCGTTCTAGTATGTTTAAGCAGCAGGAGCTCATAAGGCTGATTTGTAAATCAATCTGGCAGACTCATGCTGAATCCCATCTTTGCCAGCTTTTCTAAGTAAGAAGATGCTCTTAAGATACTAAGCACTTAATGTGTTTGCAATGCAAGAGGAAAAAAAGCTTATTAAAAATCCCTCCCTGATGTTTTTCTCCTTTTCCTCCTTCTTTCCTTCATTTCCTCCCTGCAGAACTGCAAAACAAGCATTTCCCCTCAAATGAGTGCAATGAATTTTCACAAGCCTAAAGCAAACCAGGACAGGATGCCTCCCTGCAACATGGGCAGAGCACCCTGTTCCTCACTCATTCCTTCTGAGTAACTCCACTGATTTCCCACCACAGCCAATGGCAACTGCATGCATGGACT
>NW_009953655.1:637899-646314 GCF_000747805.2 Chaetura pelagica | reverse complement strand
TGGACTACATCCAGAAAGAGTGTTCCTGATATTTGAGCCTGGAGTTTTCTTAGAGTGAAAAAAAAAAATAAAATAAAAATTGATTACTGCAACCTTGGGACTGCCTCAGGGCCCAGCTTCCATGTTGTTATAAATGTGCATTTAACTGTTACAGCAGTTACAGCTCATATCCAGAGGTGGCAAAGACATGTCTATCATATTCTGAATCCCAAAGCATTGTACAAACTCAAGAGGTAGACACTTGCAAACCTTGCAATTGCTTTGTGCTTGGTGTGACTTTAAACAGCTGAATGTATTGAACTGGAATTAGAGGGATTGATTATTGCAACAGTCAAATTATCAGTCAGGCCTTGCTTACAGGAAAGAAAATCATGCTAAAAAAATAGCTTCACCTTAAGTACTACATCCCTACTAACTAGGGCAGACACTATAGCTCACTAAAATTGCTTTAGAAACCCATGTTCTCAATTTTCTTTCAAAACACCTGCTTCTGAGAAAGCACCTTAGTATTCAACACATGTGAACCCTACTTACATTCTCCTGGGAATGTGTGCTTACTACACACATTTTTTAAAAGGTGTCACTGGATGGCTAGGTAGGGTTTCAAAAGCTTTCAGCACTGGCAATACTCATCCCATGGAAGTTCATGGGAATTCTTCAGAAGAGGTTGACTCAGCCATGGCTGACTGCTTTTGAAAAACTCCCCTTTATCTTCCATCTTTGATGGCCCCAGAGATGAAGTGCTGTAAGTTCAGTTTACCATCCTCTTTTAAAATCACAGACTTCTAAGTTGGGTCCTCTTCTTCTCTCACTAAGAACAGGAAAAGCATTCCACTTGTGGCCTGAGTCATGCCATATTGGAAGAGAGGCTTGAGAAAAGCACTGGCTAAAAATCTATCCATTACTTTGCCCTCTGAGCAGAGACCAAAGTATCAGCAAAGAATTTGCTGTATGGTCTCAGCTTGATAGTGCTTTAGTATTTGAGACTGGAGAAGAAATCCCACTGCATTACAATAGCAAATCCCCCAAAATAGGCTGAAAGAAGTGACCAGCCTTGAAAGTACTTTCCAAGTCCATGGGACCATAATATCCAAGCAAGGCACAAAAGCGATGCCACCTCAATAAGTCAACTCATTATCACTGCACATCTCAGAGCTGGGATGCCACCAGCTATCGTGACACATCTGAAATACTAAAAGGCAAGTCAGAATTCCATAAGGGAATAAATAAACTGGTCTTTTCCCCACAGCAAACAGGCTTCTTTTGCCAAGCATCAAAAAAGCTGATAGGGGACTTCAGGGAGGTAACTGTCACTAAGAAAAGCAATAAAATACCATTAAAAAAAGACTGCAGCAGAAGTGCCAGGAATGACATGCAGGCTTTTATTCCCTATGTCTGAAATTCTTTCTGAGGTCCACAGCATATGAGTGAAGATGAACAGATTTGACCCCAAACACAGAAGAGTGCTTTCTTCAAGAACCAGGTGGGAAGGATCTAGTGAAACTCTTTTAGAGCTTCCCCTTCAGGACATGCCAACATGGCCTTGGAGGAACAGAGATGATGTCACAGGGTTTGCAATATTGCCTCCCTTGCTGCAGTGGCAAAAATGTCACTTGTAACAAGTGTGCATCCTGTCCTCCTGTCAAGCCTAGAGCCTTAAATACAAGAAGGGCCAAAAATTCCTAAGAAAAGCTAACACGAGTCAAACAAATAAATAGCAATAACCACATATAAGGCGTAACTTCTGTATTTAAGACTTCATAGTTTAATTTATAGTTGAGTATGTCCACGACCCAGGTTTTGCCTAGAACAAGGGTAAAAACATATCCAAATTATTCCTGGCCAGGGGATTGGAGATACACACAAGTGCTGACAGTCGGGTGGCCAAATTCCTTTCTGATGCAATTCCACCAATCTGCCCCTGAAAGCCGCTGCCCTTTTGTCTGTTTATCATGGCAAAGTTTCAAGGGGCCACCACAAAGTTCTCCGTAATTACCCAATGACAGAACACCCAGAGAACAACTTTTGGGTTTTTTTAGGTCACATAGTGATATTTTTATAACAGCCATTATTACAGCTTCTTAGACACCTCCCCAGAGACTCTGAAAATCATCCCAGAGGAAAAGGGTTGGTACAGTCCCCATAGATGAAGCCAACCAATCCACCAGTGTGAGAAGGAGATGACTCTCATCACAGGAGCATCCCTGTCAGGAGCACTCTGAGCACCTTCCTTGCATTTGAAGCCAAAGGTCCAGAACAGCTTCTCAAAATTGACCCTCAATATTATTTGCTTCCCACAAGGGATGGCTGCTGCATCTTTCAGGCCTCCTTGAAGGAAAAGGATTAACAAAATCACATTTAAACCGAAGCTGCTCACAAGAGACCTTGGCTGAAACAACCTTCTTGATGTTGAATTCCCCCAACTTTCTCCTGGGTTGTAGTTTCTCCTGCCAAAGCACACACAAGGGCCTCCAAGAGAAGCAGCAGTGGGCTTGCAGTTGTCAGGAGATGCTACAAACAGAGCATAAACACTGGGATGAGCTGGGGATTGGGGAGGGGTTGTCCTTCTCCTGGGATTGCTCTGGAGAGAACAGGAAGATTTTGGAATCCCAGCCTGTACCTGAAGTGGATCCAACTCCCTTTCCAAATTCCCTGCCAGTGAACAAGAAGGACTGTCATCCACTCTTCCTTCTCCTGCCAGCTGCACATTCAGCAAAGGTGAGATGAAGACCCTTGTTTACTTCAGCAGAAAAGTCACCATCATTTATTCTAGCTTGAAAAAAACCAACACAAAACCCACATGCTAACTCACAAGGCTTCTCTCAAAGAAGAAAAACATCTAACATTGGACCAAAGAAAACTCAACAAAGAATTTGGTGGTGGTGCTTTTTCCAAATCAAAATAGTTTCACAATGAAGGATTCAACCCCAAATATTTCAAAGACCTTTGCTGACAATCGAGCAGAAAACTGACTCAACTCAACAGTTCCACTGACTTGACAACACTTTTTAGGGAAACAATGAACTGGAAGTGAAAAAAAAAGGTAATAAAAGTCTGATGCATCATTTGGATTGAGTGATAAACTCAGATTTAGTGGCTTGGTTGACACAAAGAGATCAGAAAACCATCCATATTGTGCATTTTTTTTCCCTATAACCTTTGTAATTTGTCTGTAAGAAATGTAAATACACACAGAGGAACACAAAAGGAGAAAGACATCAACTGCCTTTGTTGCAGTGGATCACTGCAATGGAAAATGAAATAATTTACTTCCCTTTAATTTCCATGCAATATTTTCTGTACAGGCCTGTTAATAATTCAGCTTGTTGTTAAACAACAGCATTGTTCTTACTGTTTGTCTCTCCATTGTTCTGCCACTTGCAGTAATTTAAAACAACCCAGAAGAAATCACAGACAGATGCACTGTGTAGAGGACAGATGTGTTGACCCATACAGTGCTTTAACAGCTAAACTTGCAAGGTATGTTTATGTTCTTTGCTTTTACTGCACATTAAAAGAAGGTTCTCTTCAAAACATTAACCGGAGAGCTGCAAAATACATCATGGGAGTTGAAAGTGAAGGGATAAATTCTATGTTATCTGATTCCTTTTACTGCTCAGAGGGGTTTTATTTCCCTCTTGGCTTCAGGGCAAGGAGCAGGTTCCACCCCACCAGCGCAACCAGAGGAAAACTGACATTTTATGAGTGGAAACAGTCCAAGGATGGTGGCTTCTGCTCTTAACATCCTGACATCTCAACCTCCACGAGCACCAGCAGCCCTGCTTCCCGTGGCTGCAGAACACCTTAAAAAGCAGCACAAACTGACAAGGAAAATAAACGACGGTTGCAGCGCTGCTGGAGTCTGGCAGCTCTTAACAAATACAGCAGCGCCTGGGTGTTAAAATACATAAATCTGTCATCGTTACCAGGCTAAGGGGTCGTCATCCTATTCACAGAATAAAAGAACTGTGCATAATCAGTAGGGCAGGGAGTTCAGAACAAAGTACGCCTTTTACAAACTCGCGACTGCTGAGAGATGGATGTTTGCAAGAGACTTAATGTCTTTAACAGGGTCCGTTTAAGGAGTGTGGGTTTCAGAACTCCTGGGATTAGTGCTTTTTTTCCCCTCTTCTTTTCCAAATTTATTGCCAAAAGTGTATAACATAAACACTCAGGTCTTCTGACTATGAAACCCACGTTATTATAAAGTAAGAAGAATCAAAGCTTTCTAGCACAATGATATTATTCATCAAGCACAACACAAAGTATGTTCCTTCTTTCATCAAACAAAAATAAATTGGATTTTAAAATAGGTTTATACACTAATTGCCAGCAGTTTTGTTGGGTTGTATTTTTTTTTCTTTTCTTCATCTTTTTTCTTAATGTAGATGCCAAAGACAGCAGAGGAAAGGTAGAGGACTAGACCCTACAGGAAAGTAAAAACACACATCCTCAACAACCATACACTTTAACAGGCAACATACCCACATGTATGGATTGAGAAGCAGCACGTGAGCAACCAATGGTGTATTTAGACATAAAGAGGGAGTCTCCAAAATCAACATTCAAGCTACACCTTATAAACTAGCTCAACTTGGTGCTGTTCTTTCTAGAATAAATATTATACACTGTGCTTTCATTTAGAAGTGTGCTTTTTGTGCATTTCTGAGTTAGTTGGTTTCAAAGGGTCTAAAATTTGGCTAAAAAATATTATCAGTGGTATTTACTGGGCAAACTGAGAACAGCAGACCTGTATGTTGGCAATGCAAGTGGGGCACAGTTTTCTTGGGCCCAGATCTCCTGGAGATACTGTGCTCATGAGACTAAACCCAGCTTCAGTGGTCCACTGAGTCCAATGTGGCCATGAAAAGACCTTTGCTCCCAGCATTTGGCAAGAAGCAGAGGGATGGAGCAGAGGTGCCACGGAAACACTGTCAGGAAAAGGGGAGAACAGTGGGAAAATTAACAAAAAGATCCTTCTACCTGGAAAAAATGGTCATCTTGGATGTTTGGCAAGAAAACTGGAAGAGTGGAGATTTAGGTTAGACATTAGGAAGAAATTCTTCCCTGTGACGGTGTTGAGACACTGGGACAGGTTGCCCAGAGAAGCTGTGAAAGGCCCATCCCTGGAAGTGTTGAAGGGCAGGTTGGATGGGGCTTGGAGCAACCTGGTCTGCTGGGAGGTGTCCCTGCCCATGCAGGGAGGTTGGAATTAGATGTTCTTTAAGGTCCTTTCTACCTCAAACCATTTGATGATTCTGTGATTCTATGGTAGATATCTCAAAACTGTTGATGACCAGGTCTGTAATTAGTGTGATGGCTTCTCATTATGTGGGGTGGTATTAATTAAAAGACTCTTAACTACAAATCTGCAGTCACAGAAGACCTTGGCTGGTAATCTGGATCAACTTCTGCATGCCTGCTTTCTACACATATAAGTATCACCTGCTTGGACCAGGCACTGCCTTGACTTTACTCAAAGCGCAATTTTTCTAAGCATTATAGATCCATAGATGTGGACAAATCAGCAGCTGCACACATCAGCACTGCTCTGTCAACACGGGCTGAAATTCTGCCCATGAGCTGTATGCAGGATTGTAACAATGACAACTCTGATTAATAAAGTCAGAGGCAAAAAATGTTTTTAGCCTCAGACATACTGACGAGGAAAAAACCCAACATGTACACCACAAAGTCATTGGGATCAGAGGCTAATTCTATTAATATCATTTAACAGAAGGAAGCCATAAATTGCTGAGATCAAACACACTTATAACGTCAGCCTGCCTGGCATTGTGGATTGCTTTCATTCTCAAACAATATTCCTGCAGCAAAGCAAGATGCAGTTTGCTATTTGCATGGATGTAGCAGCAGCTCCACACTCCAAAGCATCTGCAAAGGATTGTGGGCTAAACGCATCCATATGTCCCGCACGCCTCGAGTTTACACTGCCTGCAGCTCTGGGTTGCCACAGTCTACCACAGGATGGAGTATGGGGGAAAATTACATATCCATCCATATACATATGAATTTCATGCTTATATCCATGGAAAAAAAAATCTTTTCATTTCCTTTAAATTGTGAACAGGTGTTGTCACCTTCTTTACTTGGCTTCTATGTTACAGCTTCACGAAGGGGAAAAAGAAATCGACTCGAAACAGTGAGGCTTTTGTTAGCCAGAACATGATGTATTGATAAGCATACTGTAAAGTTTGTTATAAAATCAAATGAAACTAATAAAAACCAACAAAGATCTTGTAAAAACTGTGGACATTATACAGCATTAGCACTGAGTTACATTATAGATCTGGACCAGGAAGAAACAAGACTGCTGGCCCGCTGTGATGTCTTCCAGCCTTTTCCAGCCGCTCACCGAGAGCCATTGGTCACACGCATCACCCGGTGCTGCAGTTGGGTTCAGTCATTTTTAGGACAGTTACAGCTAATACTGGCACTCACATCATCACCTCTTCGCAGAGAAAGAGCTTTTCAAGAAAAAAAATCATTATGGGCTGCTGTGGCATCAATCTGGTGTAGCACTCATCAAAATGACTAAAATGAGTGAAACAGTTTTTTTGCAGCAATCCAGGAACAGTTATGTTGGCATTTTGGAGTATTTCTCTCTCCTCTTCTCCTCTCCAGGACAGCGGACATTTTCCAGGACTAAGCATGCTGAACGTTGGGACAGTGAGTTTGTCAGAGTCTGAGCAGGATTCCCCAAAAGAGGTGGAAATAAAGCACCATTGAAACCCAGGCAACAGGAATAACTGATTGCTTTTAGATTCCTTTTAACAAGTATGCATCTGTTGTCCCTGGGCAACACCAAGTTTGGCCAGGGTGTGTGTCTGTATGCCTACACTAATAAACATTCAGAAGAAAGAGCCTTCACTTGGGTGAGGGCATCATTAGTCAATGATGAGTCACTTTCACTGGAAAAGGAGCTTCATTTCTAAGCAAATAGTTACAAGTTTGCACCAAAACATGAAAATACTCACAATTTACGCACTGAGCGTATCTTTGACTCATCAAGTCAACGGGTTCAGTTCATGCAGACTGACAGTCTCTTTCCCCAGGTGAACATTCAGGACCCCCTCACTCAGTAACATCCCTTAGACAGATCTGCTATGAACCAAAGCCCTACCAGCATCTCCACAGAAGGTTGCTGTGACCCAGTGACACCACACCACATGCCAACAAGAAGTCCTTGTGCAATGATTGCTAGACCTGCAGTAGTAAACTAAGGCTCCCCTTTTCTGCTTAGCTCCCAAAGGCCAAAAACAATCTGAGCTTTAATTAGCAACATAACCATTACTAAGCATCAGTGACTATGGCCAGATCCTCATCTGGTGTTAATCACTCTGCGTATGCACAGGAGGCCACCAACATAGATCCAGCTGCCAGATTTGGGCCTTAACAAATTAAACATGAGAACTTTGTTACTGTTTATTGTCACAAGGAATTCTTCATTTCTATGTAACAAATGACTAATCATCATTAGCCATGATTATGCCTTGTGATTGCATTAACGGTCCCATGCTGGATGGACTGTCCTTCACTCTTTCTGTTGAAGCAAATGCACTACAGACAGACTTCTAACTCCATACCGTGACCACCACAAGCCACACCACCTTGATCTCAAATGCAAATACTGCACCTTTTTTTTTCTTTATTTTTTGAAGTGTTGACTCATTTCAGTTTTTGCTTAGCATTAGCAGTCCCTTGGTGCACACGTTGCTGACTCAATGTTGATTCACATCTTCTTGCTGAGCACATCTCTCCTTGGTCCCCAGAGTTTATTGAGAGGCCAAAACCCAAACATAAATGAATTTGTCATGCTTTTCCAAGATGGCTGGTGGCACCTGACTCTGTGCTACAAATGTTTTCTCAGCTTTTGGTCTATAAATGAGTTCTAAGACACGGATTGATGACTTCATTGGAGAGCTGTAATGCAAAGCATATTTTACTGTACTTGACTTTTTTTACACAGTATTTTCTACTACTATTAGCAGAAAAAAAGCACATTAGAATAAATATCCTTTTCCAAGATGGCTGGTGGCACCTGACTCTGTGCTACAAATGTTTTCTCAGCTTTTGGTCTATAAATGAGTTCTAAGACACGGATTGATGACTTCATTGGAGAGCTGTAATGCAAAGCATATTTTACTGTACTTGACTTTTTTTACACAGTATTTTCTACTACTATTAGCAGAAAAAAAGCACATTAGAATAAATATCCATTCAGACATTACCAAGCTTTTTTTTTTTTTTCAGGATACTTATGCTGACTGTTAAAAAAAAAAAAAAAAAGGTTATTTTAATGCAAATTTTTCACACATGCCTATTATCAAAGGGAGCTGTCTTTGGACAAGCTGTAAGAAAGCATAAAATAGCAGCTGGCTCAGCAGGAAAAAACAA
>NW_009953655.1:617805-637429 GCF_000747805.2 Chaetura pelagica | reverse complement strand
AGCAGGAAAAAACTACTTCAAAGATAAATCATCTGATGTCAGGGAAGATTCACAAAGCAATCAATTGCAGCAGACAGACAGCAGATCTTTAAGAGTAAATGTGATTTGCTTGAAAACAAGATGTATCTCAGTTCCTGAACCATCAGAGGTTTAGGACAACAAGCTGCACCATTCCTCCTGCTCTCTGCATCAAGACTTTACTACAGCCCAAATGGAGCCAAGTCACTTGGTCACTCAGAGAGCCAGGAACCAGAGTGGGATAGAACAGAACACATAATGGATTCTTCAACAAAATATTTCTCCAAATAAATCCAAAGAAGAGAGAAAACAATTACAGTACTCAGAGATACAGGGCAAGAAAGAGAAACACTGGAGCAGCTGTTCCTTGCACTTAAACATTGATTTATTGTATTTTTTTAATGCTGGGATTCACCCAAGAAAGGTTTCTTTGGCAGCTCACAAACATCAAGTGAAGCAAGAAGGCTACAGTGCAGGGACAATTTCAAACCCTACTCTTGTTGCTGCTCCCTCTTCCTTTGCTACAGCAGGTAGTAAGAGGCATGAATTCAGATGCAAAAATAGAGACAGTTTGATCTTTCAGCACCTGGTTGAGCAACTGATGGAAGATGAAGTTATTTACTGGCACTACCTGTAGCAATAGCCCTGCATGTTGCAATGCTGACACACCTTGCAGGATTTGGCCCATAACCCTTCTGGAAGTTAAAAGTCCTCTGTGTTGAGAACTAGTGACAGAGGTCATTACACTACAGCATAAATATTTACTAATAGTCCTTCCTACAGCTGTTCACCAAAGATTTTCCCTTTAGAGAAGGACCAGACTTCTGGAACAAGTGTTACTGTTTGCTATTGCAGAAAGAGACGTTCTCCAACACCTCCTTGCTAGAAGACTTTGTTTTCAGTTATTTGTAAGTCAGACAAATCTCATCCATTTGGGCAAAGATTTCTCAGGGAGGGCCTGATGGCTGAAGCATGTGATGGCTCCCTATGTGCAACCTCACAGTTTCTCCAAGCCGGCCACAACTTGATACAGGCTTCAGTTACACCATCACATGCTATGTTTTTTTCTGCAGAACATACCTCTATTCAGCACACAAAGCAGACAGTTACCAGAAAACAAACAGCTATTCTACATTTTGTTTCTTCCTCTTTGGCCTTAGGCTTTCTTTTGGAGCACACAGGCAAGAAAGTTTTATTTTGCAGTAAAGAAACCACAGGTTATAAATCTGAAATTATAAATCTGAATTGATTCAGCTGGTAAAAATACCTTAAAGACAAGATTTTCATGGCATCAATGTACAAATAACTTTTTGGGAAGGTACAGCACATTTGTTCTGATGAGCTACAGAAAACTCTCCACAATAAGGAAGCACTGTACTTAATAACTGCAATGCTGATTTAAGACTGATTAAAGAGAAGTTCTTCTTCCAGCATTTGTATAGCTGTCTGCAGTATAATTGGCATCCCAAATCTTGTGGTAAGCCACAAAAACTATTAAGGCTGGCTAGGAAAGGAAACTGTAGTTTTGACTTCTATTGGTTACCTGCTTTTACTGGCTTATATTTCATGCAGGGGTGTATTAGAGCAGGATTCCTTGGATCTTTGGGACCTGGTCCCTGCATTTGGAGAAGATGGGGAAATAGGCAGGGCAGAAACCAATTGCTACCATCTGGGTTGGCAAAACCTTTGTCTGAGAAGGAAGATCAAAAACCTAGAATGAGTGAACACTCTCTTTCAACACAGCAGCAGGAAGATGCTAAGTCAGGAAAAGAAGATGTTAGCAAGTGTTAAGAAGACTTTAGAAAGAGTTTTAGGGTGAGATTTAGGAGGTTTAGAGCCAAATTGAAGCCACAGCTCATATTTTATGTGGTCTTGGACCAATCGCCAGGTCTCTCTTTGCCTTAGTTACCATCTGCAAAATCACAGTAATTTGACTCATCCACACTTGCAGACTGAGGGTTCTCCAGCCAGGCAACATGTAGTATGTCTACCAGACATGTAGAGGCTGACCCAATTTTGGTCTGCTCGTGCTCTTAGCAGGCTGATTGCAAGCAAGATGTGTCATGAAAGCTGCAAAGTGACATTCAAACAGGCTTGTGTCAAAATTATTACACCTCCAGAGATGAACCTGGAACACAGACAAGGGAGGTCACCTCCGCTGTGTCTGCCAGCACCTATTGATGCTGGTGGATCCACTGTCTTTTTTTATTCCTTTGTACAATGTCACAGATTTTGATTGGTTCTTTATACTCTAATGGCTTATAAAGACTACTAAGAGTTAAGAATAATGAGAGTTTTAAAGCATAGAATGCATGCAGAAATGTTCAGTGCAGCTGAATTTTAGTCTCAACTCTCTGCTGGACCTTGGGTAAACCTTTACCTTATCCTGCTGCACTGTACACATATATAACACAGGGGTGACAGTTCTTCACTTTCCAGCAGTATGATAGAGCTCAGTTAAAAGCACATACCATAAAACCAAAATCTTTCAATATGCTACCGTATTGATTCTAGATGTTACTTCTTGAATTCCCACAAGGTTTTTATGCCAAAATGGATTTTATTTTTTCATGTCCTGTTGCTTGATGAATCATTTGATGCTATTCTAGATTTAATATCTTAACCACCTTGCCTGCATCTGACACCTGCATGGTTTTACATGTTTGGTGTCAGCAGTAAAGCTGGAATGAGAGAGCTTTTTCTCCTTTGAAGGAGTGGGAGAACAGAGAGGCCATATGGTTCAAAAGGCCACTCTGACTAATGAAGTTTGTGTTTTCCGGAGCACAAACAAAACAGCTCCATCAATTTGACCTTCATCCTCAAAACTGACATGCAATTGCTTTTAAAACACTGCCTCCTTCTCAGAAATCAACAAAGGATTGATTTGCTCTCAACGAGAAGTATTTTCACCAAGATGAACACAAGCATCTGTCCAATGCATTAGATGTTTGGGTCCTTTGAAAGAATAAGTCAAAGATACCTTGTGTTTACTTGCAGACCTTGGCAAGAAAAACACTAGGGGAACATTTGTTTTCAAGGGAAATTGTTTAGTGAAAAGCATTTGGTTTGAAACATCATTGTACCACTGGAGTCGAGGGACTTAAGTAATCCATCAAAAATGGTCTGAGCAACAACAATGCACAAGGGTACACTGTGAGACAAGGAAGGAAGGTGCAAAGATTCTAAGAAACACTGGGTTTAGCCAGCAGTAGAATGAGTGCAGATGAGTAACTCAGCCCTTATGCCTGCCACAGATTTAGTTTAAAGTTGCCCTTTTCTTGGTGCTTTGTGATCAATATTTGTTTGCATAGAGCTCAATCTCCCACCCACAGAGGCCAGCAGGAGCTTGCCATTTCCTTCCATTCCTGCCTGATGAGGCTCCAAATAACTAGTGTTTGTGCTCAGGGCTTTTCAGTGCCAAATATAATGAACACTATTGTTCTTGACACAATTAAATTTGATAATCCAATTTCCTTGAGCAACTGAATTGGAGTTTCTGCCTCAATCTTTCCTGAATTCTAGTCCAACTTTTACCCTGTGCCTCCTGGCTTTACCCCTACATTTGTTTCTCTTGTGCTACCAAGAATAGTCAGTTTTCTTGGACTCCAGGATGCCTCTCTGCCTTGGAATAATGGGAGCTAGCTTGGGACTTGAGTTTTATAGAAGATATTGGATGACACAGAAGATCAAAGACTTTGGCAACCTCCATGTACTACAAAAGCACAAGGAGGACTGAAACAGGCTCCTATAGCATTCCTTTCTCCACATGAAACAGTCTGGAAAGCACATCCAAGAGAAGTCTGTATAGACATGACTCTTTATAGACTATTTCCACTTCACCATTTTTGTTCAGTGTAGGAAAGAAAGATGGATGAACGTGGAGAGGAAGGATGTAAAAAAGGAAAACCAAAAGCACAAACTGTAAACTACCAGATGCCTTTTGTGACTTTATCCCACTGATGCTATATCCCACATAGCAAGAGGGTTTTCCCCACCCAAGCATCTCTTTAAGATAATAAGGCATTTACATTCTGGTCTCTCTCCTTTACTGGCTCTGCACCAAAGTGCATTCTCCAAAAATCACCCTGTTATCGGGTGATAATCCTCCATCAAGCAGCACCAAGTGTTTGCTACGTGCTTGGAGTCCACAGAGGCCCTCCTGCTGTGAAGCAGAAGAAGAAGAAATGGAACAAAAACAGGCCAAGTGCCAACCAGGAGGCAACTGGAAACTGCCGTAAACTCTGTCCTCATTTCCACTGTCTGAGAGAAACAGAACTTTGTAGACCAGCTACTCAGATGCTTGGGATGCTGATGAAGCAGTAGGGTGAGCAAGATACCTGATCTCACCCCCTGCATGAAACCCTCCCCTTTGTTCCCTCAGCATCCTCCAGCATGCCAAATTTCATCCAGCTCTTTTCCCTCCTCACAGCCAAGGACCAATGTACATCTTTCTGTGGCAGCCACAGCAGCAGATTCTCTAATTACCCCAGGAAGTGTCTTTTTGGGCCTTCAGGAATGCTCAGCCCAGCAGGCAACCCAAAAATTCTAATGCCAGGCCAAGTCCTTTGAAACTGGTCAAAAGCACAGCCAGTGAACCCATGGTCACCAAGACAGCATCTGAAGCTTTTTTAGTCCTGCCTCCATCAAGGGGATTTCTCAGGAACTGAGAACTGAGTCATAAACCAGCTCTAAGCTCTATTTCAACCTAAATAGCAACCTGGTCTAGTGGGAGGTGTTCCTGCCCATGCAGGGCGTTGGAACTAGATGATCTTTAAGGTCCCTTCCAACCCAAACCATTCTATGATCCCCAAGACTTCTTTGTGAAGACACCAAGCTTTGCAAAAGCTCAGCACCCGGATCTTCCAGCTGTGCACTTTCTGTGGGTGCCTTAACATTTGTTTTGAGAACCATCCCGTTCCAACAGCAAACAAAAAGATCAGCGTGACCTCTCTTTATCACACAGCCTTTCCTGCGTGGAATTCATTGTGATCTGGGCCCTAGTGACTATTGCATCATTTCTGTTTATTTGTAACCTTTGGCTCTGTGTAATCTTATCTGCCCGCAGCCGGCTGCAGCAGAAGATGTGCAGCAACGCAGCCAGATCTGGCAATCCTCAAACACTGGAAGGGGCCAGCTAAGAATGGAGGTCAGTAAATGATTAGCAAAGCAAACCCGCAATCACCAACAGCTACACAGAAATCAGCTCTCTCTGCCCCCCCCCGAGCAGGTGGGGCCTGGCTCTTCTCCAGCTCCACTCACCAATCACGATGAGGGTGTAGTTCACGTTGGTGCTGCCGAAGCCATTGGTGGCTTTGCAAATGTAGGTTCCCGCGTCTTCGCTTTCCACCTCCTTGATTTTCAGCCCTTGCTGAAGGATCCGGAACCTCGTCCAGCCGCTGTGGATAGTGCGTCCGTCCTTCATCCACATGGTGAGAGGTGGGGGGTCACCCTCCACCGGGCACAGGAGCTTGATGGTCCTCCCTAGCCTCACGGACTGACGGTGAATCACTTTATCAGCGATCCTTGGGGGACCTGAGGAAGAACAGAGAGGAAGAGCTGTTATGGCTTTTGCCAGTGATAAAGACTAGCCATCAACCAGCACACTTCATGGACTGCTGTAACGAGATACAGCAAGGGCATGAGGTGATCGGATGAGGGGGAACAACTTCAAACTTTAAGAGGATAGATTTGGTTAGACATTAGTGGGAAATTCTTTCCTGTGAGGGTGGTGAGACACTGGAACAGGTTGGCCAGAGCAGCTGAGAATGCCTCATGCCTGGAAGTGTTCAAGACCAGGTTAGATGGGGCTCTGAGCAACCTGGCTTAGTGGGAGATGTCCTTGCCCATGGTAAGGGAGTTGGAACTAGATGACCTTTAAGGTCCCTTCCAACCCAAACCTTTCTATAATTCTATGATATAGTGAAAGGCATTTACCCGAAATCACTTGCAACCAAGGCTAAAAATGCAGGTAATTACAGAGGGATACATCAACGGAGATACTGGTTTGTGTGAGACCTGAAGCTGTAGCCTTGTCATTGTCAACAGCTCACACTAACACACCAGGAAAGCCTCCTTCTGAGCCTCTCTTGCTTTTCCAAAACACCCCCATTTTTCTATAGGAAAGAGGAGTCCAACTGACAAACTGTTCAGTCTATGTATGTTAGTATATGGTAAAGCAACTGTAGTTGTTTTCAACATAACACCTATCCTGAAGGCAAAACTATTAACAATAGTGGTTCTAAAAGCAAAACACAGTTCCCCAACAAAAACACATTGCAATTCCTTCCTGTTGTATGTACAGTAATCCCCTTCAATAGACACCAGATAGGCTTTATCTGAGATGCACAAGCCTGCAGCTGTCAGACACAAAACGTTCACTGGGCAGCTCTTCACTAGAAGATCCAGCATGGCCTGACATGTTAATGTTGTTTATAGTCCAAAAGAGGTTATTTTTATCAATTGCCTTGGCAACCCTGCTGGTTTGACCCAACTGACAAATTCTTTGCAAAAGGTGATAATTTCAGGCAAAACAGAGTGTCCCTGGAATGCCACAGAGAGAACATGCTGTTTGTCACATGATAACAGGATGCATTTGGACAGGTCAGCACTCACAAAAAAAGGAGAGGTAAAGAATCCAGCAGTGGGAATGGCCCCATAGCTGAATTCAAATGGGTATTTCTGCCCAAGGCTCTGAAAAGTTGAAGTAGAAAATCTTTCTCCTGCATCTGCCATTTCATTAATTGCACAAGCTCCCCACACAGGCTGCAATACCAATGCTCTTCCCAGAATAGTCTATTAATGGGTGTGATAATAAGCACCCTGCTCTTGCATAAGGACAGAATGTTTTGCTAAGGATTGCTGATGCTGAGTTGCACCCAAAACCCACAAGATGTTTGTGGGATTCGGAATTGTTCCCTCATATTTTATTCCTGTTCCTAGTGTTTTGCAGGACTGGACCCACAGGGGACAATCTCCAGAGCTCTTACTTGCACTTCCTCATGACTAATCCCTACTATTCCATTGTCTGCTTGAATTCTCCCCAGTATGACTAAGGCAGTACATACAGTCCAGCTCATGAATGACTACAGAGATGCTGTTGCAGTTACTCATGTTGAATCGCACCCATCAATTACGCAGCTTTGCTGGTGAACGGAAGTGCTGCTCAAGCTGAGAAAACAGCCATTAACTAGCTTGAAACTCATTAATTAGTT
This sequence comes from Chaetura pelagica, assembly GCF_000747805.2. NCBI lineage: Eukaryota > Metazoa > Chordata > Aves > Apodiformes > Apodidae > Chaetura > Chaetura pelagica. Next base: position 630,200 of record NW_009953655.1, on the reverse strand, counting down.
TAACTAAGAGCCTGGTTAAACCAATAGGTCTAAGACACAATCAGATTTGGATTAACAGCTCAAAACCTGAAGTGGGGATCTTGAGAGGACTTAATCTGAAAAGGTCAGACTCTGGCAAAGGTAACACCCATCTCTGCACACCTTCTGCAGACCCCTGTGGGACAGCAGTTCAGAGTTGATGGTGCTCTCCCATACGTCAAGGGAATCTTACAAAACACCATGAGAAATCCTGCCTGTCCAAGTCTATCTAAGCTCTGCAACCCACACTGTTAATGTTCTTCACCTTAGGAGATCTCCAACCAGCTCTGTGGATTGGACAATCCCCAGATTGCTTGAATGCTGATCTGACTCAAGCCACATTGCTGGATCTTTTAAAGAGCTAATCCACCCATCAAGGGGGGTTGTGTGTGTTTGCTTTGATAAAGCAGAATTCATCAACACTGGGTGAGGATCCAGCCCCAACCTCTGCTACATTTTCCCATATAGTGCAGCATCTTACTCAGTGTAAAGGAGCAGAAATGTCCAGACAAGTCCACAGCTGTGTTGAATTCTTTGTTGGCCTTTGGAGAGACTCTTCTAACGTAGAGCCCTACCAAACCAAGTCAAATTTTCAGAGTAGCACCATTGCAGTCTACTTGTGAGCCAGGATACTACTCCATGCATACTCAAATGGAAAAAATATATGTATCATTAGTGCTGGGAAAAAAATGGTTGGTGCAGGGCAAGCAGGGACAGTGGGGACAGAGTGCCCTCCTCCCAGCTGGGAAACCTGTTGTAGCTTCTTCAAAATCCCTTTCCTTCCAACACTCAGGTTGACTCCTGATGAATTTTGAGACCTGGAGGAATCAGATAGCTTCCCAGTCACGTCATGTGCCTTGCTGGGGAGGCTGCACAAGCGGCTCTTCTGATGGCACCAGAGTTGCCTCTGGATCTGTCACATGTTTGGGTTAGTGGTAAGCTTGGTCCTCCTAAATGCCATTTTCCTTTGATTGACCTTTCATTCTGAGGAATTGTTGGATCGCTCTCGGTCACAGGATCTATTAGCAGACCTTTATGACATTTAGAAAAGGGTGTGTTTCTTAGAGCCTTTCTGCTTGAAAAGAAAAAACACCAGTGCAGTCTTCTGCAGCCCTTCATTAACCCCTCCAGTGACTTTCTTGGGATGAGGAATAAAAATTTCCCCCCCCTCTTTTTCCTGCTCTGAATTTGGCGGGAAACAGCTGCATGCACTTCTTAGTGAGGTACAGCCTCAGGATGGAGATGTTAAAAACTTTCTTCTGTGCATTTGGTGCTGTAAATATTCCCATTTTATTATCTAACATTTTTGCAATAATCACTTTCTGCACAAGCAGGTCTCCCTCTCTCTGGAATCAGTGCCTTCACATATGCCAGAGGCTTTGGAGGCCCTGGCAAGCCATTGATAGCTGGACCTCCCGTGGATGGCTACAGCAAGAGTAAAATGTTGGTATCATCACTGATCTTTGTCGCTCTCTCTAACGTAAAGGCATCTACTGGGTCTCATTTCACTCTCTGTACAGCCCTGCCTTGGGACTGCAACAGTGATGGATGAATGGCTTCTCAAGCCAGGATATACTCTGTCACATCTAGCCACTTTGAGCTGTCAGTATTTGAAGGGGAGGTGGCAGAAAGAGGGAAGTGTGTTTTGCAAAAGGTCTCTTCTGCAGCATCCCCTGGGCAGTGGGTGCTGCAGACAAGGAGCTGCCTCACATGACGTACCACAGAAATCCCACACTATCCAGACAAAAAAAGTATTGCCCTCTGAATCCATAAATTAAGCTGTCCAGAAGCACTCAAGTTCCCCTGGAGTTTAATTTCTAGGGCTTCTCTATAGCAGATCCATGTTCTGCACAGAGCAAAAAAGTTGTAGAAAAAGATGCTGAGCACTCCAATTTCTCATCTGCACCACCAGTACTGAAGGGGAGCTCCCCACCTTGCAGAACTGGCCCATAATATGCCAGTGGGGTAGCCAGGAGAGCACAGTGCCCAATATCTGCCAGGTCTCCCAAGGCAGTGATTTAGGGGTGGTCCCTTTATTGGATGCCCCCTGCAGGGCTGGGGAACGTGTGCCCTCACAGCTGATTGCGGCGATGCAGGAGCAGAGCCCAGGGCACAGCGCCCGGCCCAGAAACCTGGAGACATTGCTACAGCTCCTCAGAGAGGCAAAATCCCAGGAAAGCACCTGCTGCTTCATCTACAGCTGCCAACAAGGTAAAAACAGGCCGAACCCTGGCTGCTGCCAACTTCCCACCCATTGCTGCTGCTGCTGCCTGTCCTGTCCTCCAAAGCAGCATTAAAAAGCAGATGCAAGTACTCCCCAGGCAGCCAGTGTCAGCCATCCTAGGCTCCAGCTTTGTGTTGCATGTGAGCAGAAATGATCTAATGTATTTTGAGAGCAACAGCCTGTAGCTGCTTGCTGCAGTGCTCTTTGCCTCACTTGTGGGTTGTGCCTTAGGGTAACACCACAAGGGCTGGATATAGCAACACTGTAAGGGGTTGTTTTGAAACCTGAAATCATTTTGTTAAACCAGCTTGTTAAAATTGTGAATTCATATAACTACCAACACTTTTCTTTTTGTAATGTCCTTCTAATATATACAATCTTTCTGGTTATGGGGGGATCCCATGAAATGCCACGTGCCTGCACTCATGTGCCAGTGCTCCAGACTGGATCCTTTCAAGACTGGGGAGGAGAAAGCAGAGCTCTCTGGACCTGGGTGTAAACCTGGGGCTACTCTCCTTGATTCTTAGCCATTAGGCTAAGCCATCTTGGAAAAAAATCAGCCATTGTAAGTGCTGAAAATCTGCAACCTCTGATGCTCCTAGAAGCAGAGATAACTTCCTGCAGCATTTTGCCTTGAGATATGGGAGAGGGACCAAATCCAAGGTCCGAGGTGGATACTCCAACAAAATGAGTGACATTTTAACACATTTTTATAGTCAGGAAGAGTGAATGGTGGGGAAAGAAAACAATCACCATTTCTTGCTTCCACTCTTGCAATCTTCCCTTACACAAAGGCAGCTCTATGGCCACAGGGCTCTGCGGAGAAACAGCCCTTTAAGCCACACCACGCTGGTCAGGACACAGCTGACTTCACAGCCTGTGTGAACAGGAGGAGCTACTACAATAAATAAAGCCCTACCTTGGCACAAACCAAGTGGGGGCAGGTTTTCTTCAGCTCCACTTGTCCTCAACCCAAGAGTCTGAGAGAATAATTTCTTAATATTTCAGCTGAAGGGGGAGGGTGGAGTTTGACATCCAGGGATGTGACTTGGGAAGAAGTGACGAGAATGCAGCTGCCTCCCCCGTGCCTGGTTGTTATTCTTTCTCCCAATACAAACTAAATATAACTTTGCCCCATAACATTCAAATCATTTTAGTTACTAGAAGGGATCATGCCTGGAGTTCCAAGGGCCAGAGTGCAATCAGGCTCAAAATATAATCTAAACAAACCAGACCCTACATTTTCCACCAAGTTATTTTCTTACTTATAGTTTCCCCATCAGCAAATACATATAAGTGCACCCAGAAAGAAACTAACAATTCCAGCCAGATGCCAAGTTTTCTGTTCAAGATCATAGGAGCCCAGTCAAACATAAACAAGGAAATGCCATGATCACCTCATTTGTTTTAAATATTTCTGCTCATATACATGCAGACAAGTGTGCAGATTTATTTGCCTCATTTACGAATACAAGCAACTGGAATCTCCATTCTGTTCCGTTTTATAAAAGACAGATCCCACACCTGTCTAACTGAACAGCTGGGCAATTTTCAATTTATATCCTTCAATACTGCTCTCCACTATCCTATACCACAGAAAAGCCCCACTTGCTGTGCTGCTGCTGACACTGCTTTACAAGCATTCCTGTTCTCCCCCCCAGTGCCTTGGACAGGATGGTGGTTGCCACTTCTTGGCAAAGGGGGGTTATGTAAAACCCAAGAAGGACTCTTTGCTTTACAAAACAGCTATTTCCGGGAAGCAGTAAAAAACAATTTCTATAAGTGTATTTAAGACACAACAGTGGAATAGCCTAGAGCTTCCTGTCCATATTTCTCACAGTCAAATACACACACACATGTAATTATATTTTCCTGAGCTGCTTTGGAAAGTTCATGCACTCGTTCAACTCATACATGCAGTAAACATGATTTATAGCTCTGTGTGAAAACTCTCCAGATATATGGTGTTTTGCTAGTGACTCGAACCTAGCGCTATAATTTAGTAACACCTAGCAGTGAAAGCTAAATGATTTCCCACTCCACATTCCTAACTTTCCATGAACCCCTTTTACTGCTAACCTGGGGAGGAGATACTACTTCTACAATTGTTTGGACTTAGCTTTGTTATACCTTCAACTAAGCTGCACACTAATGTCAAGCTTCACATATGGTGAACACACCAGCACTGACCCATGTCCTATGAGACCACTTGCCATGATACAGTTCAAAGTGAACTTTATTAACACATTAAACATAATTACAAAGAGGAAATTCCAAGGAAGGTCAACCAGCCTGGACAGTTTCTTGGAATGGAAAGTAATTTATTATATCCACATACTGTATTGTAAAGTTTATAAAGAAGTTAAATAAGTTTTAAGAGCCCCATGGGTTAGGTATATTTTAGTATTTAATACCAAACACATTCACTTTCCATGAAGATAAGATTTCTTTTTACTTGCTGTGTTAGCAAATTAACAAAGTCATTTACCATGAAGCACCCAAACAACCCATCAACACATGCAAAGAATGAACATCAGCGACTATGGCACCATAGACAAGGTGCATCCTACAAGGACAATACAGCCAAGCACTGAAATTTTTCATTCTGACAGACAGATGAAGCAGTTGGACAATGGCTGCTAACCAAATCACTCATTCCATGTGAACACAAACTCTTACACCAACACTTGAGGCAACATTTGTCTTCACCATGCTCATCACTGTAAAACCTGATACTTCAAACTCCTTAGTACAAGGATGGTTCACACCAAAGTTGATTCCTTTCACGTCTCCCATGCTTCAGAATGAACATGGATGGCTGGAAAGGACCATCTAAAAGCCGTGTTTAAAACTTGCTTCTAGACCTGGTTAACTTGGGATATCCTTTGCCAGAAAGCTGGGATGGACAACTCCTGCCTACAGTAGGAGTTTAACCCCTACTATAATAGCTTAACCTTCTCTGCAAGACTAACACAAGGATTACAGGCTTACACTCTCTGCACATCATTATCACCACTATTTGTGTTGGCAGTGAAGCTGTAATGATGGATCAATGGATAGAGACCTTGCTACAGTGGGGGCTGGACAAACACCTACCAAAGAACAATTCCCACAGGGAAGGGTGTACAAAGCAATGATGGCAAGAGTTTCAATTAATGTGAGTAGGTGTTCCTCAAAGAGATGAACTCTTGGCTCTTTGCACAGTGGGAAGCCATTATGTGGAGAGCAGAACTGATAAAAATGCTTTCTGAGAGAGATAAAAGGATGAATGTATACAATGTATACCATTAGCTATTGGAATAAGCAGTTCAAAGGACTGGTGAATCCAACATCTTTTCATATTTTCTAACAAAACAGTTTGCATTTCCAAAAGGTATGCATTAGCCAAGTAAAGGAGGGGTCAGCAGAGGGGTAACTGGGCCAAATGCTTTGGTATGTGACATGAGGAGATCAGATTAGATGAGCTAATGGGTCCTTCTCGGCTTCAAAACATGGACGCCCACAGACAAAAACAATGCTTATCAAAAACAATCAAAAGATTAAAGAAAAAAACAACAGCATCTCTGTAGAACAAAGATTATGAGAGAGGGACACAAAAACACCACAAATATTTGCAGACCAGCCCCCATGAGTGGACAGGCTTAACTTTGGGAATAGTGGACTCTTTGCAGGATCAGGCTCTAGGCCTGGGCTGCACAGCTGAGTCCAAAAATATGATGGAGAAAACTGCTTTGGGGATTCATTGTACAGCAGCACAGTGACATATTTTCTCTTTCTTCTCTACCTCTGTGGTAGGAGCTGCTTTCCTGATGAAATGGTTATTCATTGATAGCACAAGAAGTGCTTGCCATATTTTTACCTAAGTAATAACTAGCCCCTTGGGCAAAGGCTGCCAGTAAATTTTCTAGTCTAAAAGTTCCAAAAATAAGAAAAATAGAATATTTGGGAACATGTTCCATTTAATCAAGTGTCCTACATACACATTTCACCGAGATTTAATAAAATATTTATTGTATGTTAAACAATTGGCACTTGATTATTGCACGGATTTATTGCAGTTCAACAACAGTAGATGAGATACGTATCTCTTACATGGTTTTTAAATCCTTTGAGCATGTGTTTTCAATAATCAGATGGTATTTATTTAACATGAAATTACCATCTTATTAAATTAAATGTGCATGGGTGACATGTAATTTCAAGTGTTGCTGAATATTTTTTCAGCAGCAAAAAATAGTAACTTTATCCCTTAGGTTTGAAGTAGCAAATGCAGAGGAGAGTTAGGATTACTTCAAATGACTTTTGAAGAAACAGACTTCGCATGCTAGAAGGTTTCTCTTCTAGTGTGGAAGAAAATATATTATTTATTGTTTCTTAAGTGCTGCCAGGGGGCTTAGCATGGGCCAAAAGAGAGGACTAATATTTCTACTGAAAGGCTAAAATTATACTGACGGTGCAGCTCAGGTATGCAGTTCAGTGGATAACCAGAAAACATTTTTTAGAGAAGAGATATATAAAACAAAGGTGTGTTGGCACACAAACCCACACAATCTACTTTTTTCATTCCCACTCAAGAAGGCAAGTCCATCTGAATACCGAAAATCCTAATTTGCTTTTTCAAAAGAAATGGCATTAAAATATAAAACATATTTGCAAGGCTCTGAAATTAAAAGGTTTCTTTAGTCTTCTGGTTCCATGAAGGACAAACTGCCCAATTCTGGAAGAAAGCTAGAAATCCTCTGGCTTGAGGGAGCCAAGAGGATCCAGAACCCAGCTGAAAAATCCAGCCCCGGCCTGTTCTCCCCAAACCTAACCCAAACCCCCAGGATGGCCACAAGTCACACAGGGACCATTCCTGCCAAGACAAGGCATCTGCTTGCTTCCCATAATCTCTGGGAAACAATCCAGTCAGGCAGCCCTGAATTAGATTCTGGGGTTAATCTACTCCAATTTTAACATAAATGCTACAGTACTTTGCCCTTCCAACTGCTTTCCATCCATGCAAATCCTGCCTCACGAGTCCAGTGGATTTCCCAGCCAAATCGCCCACCACCTCCAAGACTTTCAAGCAAAACAAACCAGACACTCTGCAAATCTCAGCTTAATTCACTTATTTTGTAACAAAATTCCCTTCCGAGCCACCAGTTGCAATCAAGTTCCAAAACACAAGGCTTCAAAGTCAGGCATTTTCTTCTGAGCCTTTATAAGAAAATCTATTCCACTTTTTGTCCCCTTTTTAGTCCCCCCAGGTACGTGCAGCATCCTACCACCTAATCATTTTATTTGAACAGCTCCTAGGAAATGGGATGCCCAAGTTCACATTTGGTGCCATGGATTCCCCTTGAACTGTGGTAGTCAATATTTAAACCAGTTGAAGCACAGAACAAGGTTTAATAAGTAATTAGCTGTTTCCTTATAGACAGACATTTGTGTGAGAGCTGCACAAGCAGGAAATTGTAAGTGTCATTGTTTAGGTCTGCAGGGAAACAGAAACCTCAATGGTTGACTTCATACCACACTCTGGAACAATGTCAGTGAAGATATTTAAATATTTGGCTTGCTCTCCTGCTAGTCCACAGTGGCAAGTCTTTGCCCATACACCAATATAGGGGCCTTTTTCATCTGTATCTAAGCATTTGGTTTCTTAAAAATATTATTATTATTTAAATTATTATTTTTTTAAATATTATTATTATCCCTAAGAGATGAAACTGCAGAAGATTTTACATTCTTCCACCCAATGCTGGTTTCTATTGGTTTTTCCAAATACCCAGATGGAAAAGGTGTGATTGTAGCACTAAGGGCTCAGAAGAAAAACAACACATCTTGAACACTCACTCTCCAACAGGAGACACAGCCAAAATATCCAAAAGCCCTTTTGCTGTTGGGAAATCAGTGGCAGTGCCCTACATGGCAAGGCTGCTCTCAGCCTGCTTTGCTCTGCCCTTGTCACTGGGGGCTTCTAAGTTTGGCCACCACAAAAACGTGGTAACAACTGTTTGTTGGTGACCACAAAGAGATAAACACTGTGGTATTTAAGAACTGTAGATATTTTCAGAGGCTTCTCTGAAGCAGAAATCACTTCTAGCTGAATGGCTGCAGAGAAGTCTTGGTATGGAGTGATTTTCAGAAATGTTCTTCTATCAGAAAATGATATTTGTGTCAAGAAGCAAGCCTTTGCCAGGTTTTCCCTTTCAATATTCTCTTTTTCAGTTCAAGAAATCTTTTGTGGCATAATTTTGGCAAATTAAAATGAAACACATACAAGCAAAAAGTTCAACTACAACTGCTCTCTACAACTACTCAAAAGGAGGTTGTAGTGAGGTGGGGGCCAGACTCTTCTCCCACGTAACAGGCGATAAGACAAGAGGAAATGGCTTCAAGTTGCACCTGGGGACGTTTAGACTGGATATTAGGAAAAAAATTATTCACCAAAAGGGTTACAAAGCATTGGAACAGGCTACCCATAGAAGTGGCAGAGGCACAATCCCTGAAGGTATTTAACAGACATGTAGATGCGGTGCTGAGGAACAGGGTTTACTGGTGGACTTGGCAGTGCTGGGTTAAGTGTCATTGTTTAGGTCTGCAGGGAAACAGAAACCTCAATGGTTGACTTCATACCACACTCTGGAACAATGTCAGTGAAGATATTTAAATATTTGGCTTGCTCTCCTGCTAGTCCACAGTGGCAAGTCTTTGCCCATACACCAATATAGGGGCCTTTTTCATCTGTATCTAAGCATTTGGTTTCTTAAAAATATTATTATTATTTAAATTATTATTTTTTTAAATATTATTATTATCCCTAAGAGATGAAACTGCAGAAGATTTTACATTCTTCCACCCAATGCTGGTTTCTATTGGTTTTTCCAAATACCCAGATGGAAAAGGTGTGATTGTAGCACTAAGGGCTCAGAAGAAAAACAACACATCTTGAACACTCACTCTCCAACAGGAGACACAGCCAAAATATCCAAAAGCCCTTTTGCTGTTGGGAAATCAGTGGCAGTGCCCTACATGGCAAGGCTGCTCTCAGCCTGCTTTGCTCTGCCCTTGTCACTGGGGGCTTCTAAGTTTGGCCACCACAAAAACGTGGTAACAACTGTTTGTTGGTGACCACAAAGAGATAAACACTGTGGTATTTAAGAACTGTAGATATTTTCAGAGGCTTCTCTGAAGCAGAAATCACTTCTAGCTGAATGGCTGCAGAGAAGTCTTGGTATGGAGTGATTTTCAGAAATGTTCTTCTATCAGAAAATGATATTTGTGTCAAGAAGCAAGCCTTTGCCAGGTTTTCCCTTTCAATATTCTCTTTTTCAGTTCAAGAAATCTTTTGTGGCATAATTTTGGCAAATTAAAATGAAACACATACAAGCAAAAAGTTCAACTACAACTGCTCTCTACAACTACTCAAAAGGAGGTTGTAGTGAGGTGGGGGCCAGACTCTTCTCCCACGTAACAGGCGATAAGACAAGAGGAAATGGCTTCAAGTTGCACCTGGGGACGTTTAGACTGGATATTAGGAAAAAAATTATTCACCAAAAGGGTTACAAAGCATTGGAACAGGCTACCCATAGAAGTGGCAGAGGCACAATCCCTGAAGGTATTTAACAGACATGTAGATGCGGTGCTGAGGAACAGGGTTTACTGGTGGACTTGGCAGTGCTGGGTTAGTGGTCAGACTTGATGATCTTAAAGGTCTCCTTTCCAATAAAAATGATTCTATTATTCTATTTTAAAAGTCAAAATTTTGAAAGTATATTGATTAAGCAATGGTAATCTTTGTTATATAGGTTGCTACATCACTAAACTATGAAAATAGTTTTGATTTGGGACAGAAATAAATTCAAACACATAAAAAAAATCCCAAATGTGGAAGTATATATCTATGTTTTTAATACCCAACTTGTCTTGCTCCAAAAGAAAATTGCAAAGAGCTGACTTTCTACCTTTTAAGGACAGCAGCATTTTAAAATTCTGCCTGCAACCATTCACCCTTGCCCAACCAAAAAATCCAGTCTATGGCTAGGTGTGGTGAAAGTGCTCCACCCAGCCTTCTCAAAATTAAATAGTCATCAAAATGGTCTACCTTACATGTGCTTATATCAGTGTTTTAGTTTGGAGCAGGGCTGTGCTTTAAAGTGAGTATTTTGAACCTCCCCACCAATTACACTTTTCTTCACATCATGAAACAGTTTTTGGTGCACACAAACTCCATTCTTTACATATGAAATAGAGCTGCAAGGTGTGCTGCATTTGGGCATTTAGTTCATAGGACTAGGTTAAAGCTACTCTGAAGTGAAACACCCCTCTGAAATGAGGGTGTCAGGTCCTCAGCACTAAATGCTTTGCTTCACTGATCCAATTGTATCAGTCCCAACCAGCTGCTAATGCAGACACAGGCAGCACTTGCTAGCTGGGATCTGGGTAAAACAAAAGCAGAAGCTGTGCTCTCAGATTTCCATTAACGAGTATTCAATCTACATGAGCAGGCTGGAGCTAATCCAGAATAAACTCCCCAAATGCCTACAGACTGAACATCACCTCCTCAGCATCAAATATTTCACTTTCAAGATTTTTTCCTGTTGTGCCATTCTAAAAGCTGACTTAGACACACCTGTACAACTCTTCCAGGCAGAGAAAATACTTAAATGCTTTTTTAAAAGAAAAATGGTCACAAGGTTGATTCAGTGAAAACTTAAACTCAAGAGACGCCAAGTCTCCCGGATATGAAAACAAGGAAACAATCAATGAATTCTTACAGCATTCACATCTGGATCCTGCTCCCCAGACACTGAAACACACACTAGCTTATGTAAAAGCACACAATACCTGATGGTATTGGCAGGAGCCAGGATTTCTTAATGCATGAAGCCTTCATACCAGCAGAATATTATGTTGTCAGATTTCATATAGGAAATAGCCTCAGCTCCAGGCCATACCCAAATAAAAGTAGTAAAATTTTTTTCAAATGGATTGACCCTGGTCTGGTGCCACAGCACAGTGTAAAACATGCAATGATGCCTTCACAAGCCCATGCACAAGTGACTTTCTGGCTGTGAAACTCAAGTTATCATTGGCATAGTCTGAGGGCTCAGCTGGTGCTTTGGATAAAGGCTTGTCCAGATTTCTGCAGACTGCCTGCAACTGGGACAGCTTCAAATAGATTTGCTTCCTCTGTTCCTCCTTTTCTACCTGTTGGTTTGCTCACAGCAAGAGGGTTAATGCATTCTTATGTGGCCTTTATTAGTTTTTCTAGTAGGTGATAGTGAAGACTTGTTCTGTTAGACTTACTATATCCAATCACAACACAACAATTTGTGCCTAGGATTGCCAGGTGCTTTTCTGGACAGTCCCAGGACATTCAGATTCTAAGATCAGATGAAATCAGTACATTTCATCCGGTATGTCTGAAGCTCTGCTGCACACCTGGCTGCTCAGAAGCTGCTTCACTTCATCTGGAGAAAGGTATTCTTCCTACACATCCATCTACTACAAACCAGTCTGACATGTCTCAGGATGAATCTTATTACCAAAAAACATCTAACAGTGGGTATATTCTGTCTAAACTTAAACACTAAAAATAAATATTTAAAGTATGAATCCATGCAAATTCCCCAAATTATCTAAAGGATTTGGAAATACTTCTCCTTTGCTGAGGATCACCTATTGCCTGCCATTTATGTTTATAAATCTGCATGACTAGAAAGATGGTGCTAATTATTATTGGATACACAAGAAAACTGTCAACTCCCTGTTATTAGCACAGCCTGTGACTGTCAGTGTGGTTGCTTTATTTGAGCTGCCCAGACTTCACCGGAGCATATGGGAGGGAGTTTTGCTGACATAAATGGCTCTGTAATTCCAAATGACGTCACTCGGCTGGCAGGCTGCACTGGTACGGAACGCGGTAACCATCAGGTAGATAAAGCTACACTGGAATATCAATTAATGTGCACTCCTATTACCTCACAGTCTGGTAATGTGTAGTACCCTTCTGCAAGCATGCATGGGGGGAGAAACCTGGACAGCATAAGAGCTATCTAGGAAAAGCTGTGCTGGGAGGAATATTGTCTGGTGGCGCGATCACAGAGCTGCTCTGTCCCCCCCGTGCGCGTGCGGGTCCTGACACCCGCACATCAGCTGTCAGCAG
>NW_009953655.1:615786-617787 GCF_000747805.2 Chaetura pelagica | reverse complement strand
ACTGGAGTCTGTCTGCTCAGCCCGTCCTGGCCCATGCACGTCAGGGCCAAGTGTCCACTCACATCAAGATTTTGGAGCTTCTCTGTTCACAGAAATAGGAGTTTAGAGTTGCAATGACTTGAACTTGTTCTTCAGAGAAGACGCATCAGAAATCACTTCCGTGCTCCATGCTGGCATTTCTAAGTGAGGAGTCAAGAGGTCAAAGCCTCAGGTCACGAAAAAAAGCAGACAGGCAAGACCCTTTGCTGTACCTGTGGCTGGATAAATCAGGACTTTCCTAATCAGTCACTAATCCCCTAATCTTTATTGCATGCAAATTCCAGTCCCTTCCCAAGAGCTGTGCCATGGTAATCTCCAATCTGATTACAGTGAAATCCCATTGGAAGACTCATTGATAAAAGATGGAAATGTGTAAAATCAATTTGCTATATATCACTGAGAGCACTGCACACCCCTTTGGGGATCAAAGAACCGCTGCCAAACGCCAACAAATACAGGGCTCTTAAAAATGCTTTTTATCTAATAGTGGATTCAACTATTTGACAAAAGACTAAATTCACTTCTGAACGGAGAATGGGGGCATTGTTTGCCTTCCAGTAAAGGATCAGTTGATGACTAAGGCAGAAAAAGCAGCGTAAGAAAGGATGTCATTTCAGGCCATGCTATGAAAGTGAAAGGGCAAAAGACAAGAGAGACTTAGGCTCACAATCCACTGGTAGGAGTTCACACTGAGCCAACAACCTCAGCTTTACCTTCAGGAGGTACAGCAGGAGCAGTCTTGGCATGGAGTGGTTGGCCAATGAATTTATCATTTGGTATTTATCTTGATAAGAAGCAATAATCACTAGTAGAGCTGAGCAAACTGCTCCAACTTTTGGTCCTGAGTTAATGGCCCCAGCAGTAGGGACCACAGCTCTGGCCCACCAGGAACAGCCTGGGCTCCATCATTGCTAAGCACACTGGTTCTCAGTTTTGAAAACAAAGGAAAATTGATAACACTTATAAAAATAAAATATCTTGGCAGGATCTCGCTCTCATATCACTTTACTACGGTGGGTAGAAGGGAAGCCAAGGCCTCCTTTGTGTAACCCATCAGAAGAGAGACAGAAAAATACTAAATTAAAAGAAAGCAGAGGCTGATCTAAAACTTGTGTTTCATCCATTCAGGAGAATTTGCCAGCATTCACAAGTTCATTTTTTAAGTCTTGTGATATTAGGTGCTTGTTTCTTATATGTCTCTTTTCTGAGGGCATAATCCTCAAGGAGAATCTCCTGTTTATTTGAACATGAAAGGAAATGTGTGACCTTTGTGATGACGGGGAATCACTAAATGCTCTAAAAACAGGAAGCAAATAAATAAAATCCAAATTGTTGTAACATTCATGTTATTTAAGCCAGAGTACTGATTTTCTGGGGTTTGACCCAGGAGTGTTGAACATGCAGGATTAGTAACCTGAGCGTTTCCCACGGATGTGTCCCATGTGATTTATTTCAGCATCTTTGTAACATGCATTAACAAAAAGCTGCGCTGGCTGTGGGATCCAATAGCTGAAGGATCTAATGTAACTTATGCTCCACTCACCATTGAGATTACAAGCAGGTGCCTTTCCTAGAGAAACTGGCATGCTACAGTCAACAGGAAGCTGGCTCATATCCCCAGATGTTTGTCATTATGGGAAGGGAGGAGAAAGAGGAACGTTAGGGTCAATAAAACCACACTGCTACTCTTGCAGCACCTACAGTCCAAGAGGGACTTCAGTAGCTCAGTTCTGCCATTGATAAAAGTTTTACAAGACCTCTGCTCCAAACAGCCCTGAAATCAAAGGTCTGTTTACTTAGCCTTTGCTTGCTGGGCTTTAGGATACTGCAAGGAAGATCAAAGTAGAGACCTCGTTTAACATGTCCAAGTACACAACCAGCAAGTCTGTTTATGTTGGATTCCTACACACTGTGTGTGCTGCTGTCTGTCAACACTTCAGGCTCATTTTCAGCAATATTGAG
>NW_009953655.1:613458-615747 GCF_000747805.2 Chaetura pelagica | reverse complement strand
AGTTAAAGTCAGACCTGGGAGCTCTGCTTTTAACTGTGACTACTGTGGTCAAATCTGAACTCCTTGCAGGAAACAAGATCTAGACCTGTGGTCTCTGCTGAAGTGCAACACCATTAAAATGCAAAGTCTCCATGAAGAGCTGGAAAAGACAATTTTGGTTCTGTATTATTTGGGTCTCACCTATTTTTATTGTAAAAGCACAGTAAGACTAAGGTATTTGTTTTGGCATTGTTAAAGGATGACAGCCTGTGCACCTCATAGACAGAAAGAGGTGCAATAACCATCAGCAGTTCCCACCTTCCTGTAGCCTCCCACTGATGCCTGTACAATCCCACTCTGGGGAAGCAGCAGTTTGCAACGGCAGCCCATCTAGTCACCATACTTAGGTCTCTCTTTCACACCCATTGCTGTCGACTCCCGACCAGAGACAGTTTTGCAGTTACTAAAAATGCAGCAGGACTAACAACACTTAGTTCCCAGTGGTGCAGATGGGTTCTGCAGCTGTTTTTCCCAGCATCTGTTGAGGTGCAAGAACCTGCTGACACTTTCATTTATTCATTTGTTTGTTTGCTGCTGGTGCATCCATCTCTTTAATATTTAGAATCATGGAATGGTATGAGTCAGAAGGGACCTTAAAGATCATTTAGTTCCAACCCCCCTGCATGGGCAGAGACACCTCCCACTAGACCAGATTGCTCAGAGCCCCATCCAACCTGGCCTTGAACACTTCAGGAAAGGCTGAAGCCATGCAATGGCCTTTGCCTCAAGCATGGGGGCTGTGGGACACAGCACTATTACAATCATTCCTGTCTACCCGGCTTCCCATGTTCACAAGGTTTCTAAGAACTTCCTATCTGCTACACCACTCCTCAAACAGATATGTCTGAAACTGGTTAATAGGCTTGAAATCTATTGGAAGGGATGGAGATAGAACAAACCTCAAAAAATGTTCACACATGGATCTCATCTCCTTAGAATATCAACCTAAAGAACAGTCAGACATGGATAGGTACAGGAAGGGCATTCAGATAGAAGAAGGTATCTGACTACTTCTTTAGCTTTGAAGGTAGGGCTCTCTGAAAGTTTTCTTGAAAGATATAACTCTCATCTGGCATCACAGCAGCACCTTCACCAGAAAATCAAGATCAAAAAAGTTGGGGTACTTCCATTTTTTGCTGTCTTCTTTCCTTTTTCTAGGTGTTTTTGTTAAAGTTTCCAAGGAGAAAAACCCTCCCATGTTCTGACCAGTGTTTCTCAGAAGACACAGAAACTGAGGTGTTGCAAACTATCAGGCAGTCTGGAACCAGCGTCAGGAAACCAAAGGTACCAACAGACAGATTTTTCTCGAGCTGCATCCTGCAAAATGCTCTGCATTTCCTTCTGAAATACTTGAAAAGGCCATGGGCAGAGACAAGGCACTGGACTGCACAGCCCATAAATGAGCCCAGCACAGGACTGGGATTCAAAATGCCTGATATATACTATTCTTCCACCTCCCACAGGCTTTTTTTCTAACCTCATGTTGCCTCAGTTTCACCAGATGTGAAACCAAATCATTTTTTTTGCAAGGCATTTCATATGTGCTTTGAGATCCTCAGCTGATGGATCCCAGCATGGCAATCCTGGAGCAGAAATGCAGCTGTTTGGTCTGAATTAGACCAGTCTGACATTTGCCTTAAAAAAATAAACTGCAGAGCTGACAACCAAGCCAGCAGTTACCACAGTTGTGACCAGACAGGAACCTGCAATATAGTTCAACTGCACCTGCACCTTATTCCCACTGATCAGTTCTGGTGAGTTTCAGGCAAAAATCACTCCAATCTTAACTGCCCATCTGAACCACTTTCACTGGTTCCATCCCAAACTTGTTCTCTTGAGCAATAAAGAAATACCTTCTTCTTCGTCCCTTGGTTTCACAGAGGAGTAAACAATTATAAGGAACTTGGGGAAAAGACCACACAAATATTAGGCTGGAGGAGCCCCGTTACGTCTCATTTCCATCCATCTCACTGTGCTATAAACAGGACTGACCCTTTAAAACAGGGACACATAAAAGGAAAGAGAGGATAATGGTTAAGATACTTTTTGATGTCCTTGAATCAAGTTAGATAGCACAGGTCACACAGGGTACTGAAGTGCCACACCCACACACAGGGACATCTCCCTCTCACAGAGTGCTGTGAGGACAGACAGGAGATTGCCAGGCACCCTGTGATGACAGGGTGCAGATGGGAACCCAAGAGGGTATGCAGGTTTCAAGACTCACTGAAGAGTCTTTGCAGTTCAGCA
>NW_009953655.1:613095-613447 GCF_000747805.2 Chaetura pelagica | reverse complement strand
CCTAACCAGGCAATGCAGCCCACTTTGCTCCACCTTATTCCACTGTCTGTCGTCAAAACCCTCAGCTACACTCCTAAACTGTTCCCTCCCCCTCCTTCTGGCTCTGGTATCCAATCCCTTCATGCACTTGTAGACAGTTATTGTCCCCTCAGGTGTCACTTAGCCAAGCTCTACATATATTTACAAGCAGCTCTTTTAATCTTCTCACATAAATCAGTCCCCTCAGTTGTCTGATCCAATCATCTGGGCCTGTCTCTCTCTGTCCAGACGAAAACCTTTCCTGTCTCCCTGACATCTCATGGATGTCAAGCTGTCAGCTCATGCTCAGAGCTCTTAATCTTCCTCCCTCTCC
>NW_009953655.1:590406-613076 GCF_000747805.2 Chaetura pelagica | reverse complement strand
ATTGTTGCAGACACCACTGCCATCCTGCCTGTCTCTCAGGCCCACAGCCTGAGCATTTTCTTTACTCACGTCCCCCTCCAGCTCCCTACATCCCAGCTTGTGTGGAAGCAGCTCCCCACCAGCACAGGCTGAGGCACTCAGCCCTCTCCCCACAAACCCCTCCTTAAAGCCCTCCTGCACCAGGCACCCACCATTACTGGTCAACAGCTAAGCCTGACATTACGACTGGTCCTCATGGCCAACATCACCTCACTGCTGCTTTGCTCTACCCATCTCTCCATCTTCCTACCATGGTCCTCCATCTCACACCCCCAAGTAGCTCTTTGGGCACAGCCCAACAAATGCTTGTGTTCAGACACAGTGGGTGAGGGCCCTGAGCACAGCAGTGACACACACAGATCACACTAATCACGACAGCTTCACTAGCAGCTCTCCACTGATTATCCTCATTTCTGCATCCACAGCAATAAAGTATAATTGCATTTTAACAAGCTTCATTAGCACACTGCCTTAGTCAAGCCTAACACAGCCCAAGCACCCAAAGAAACCTCATGGTGCTTCTTTTCTGCTCAATGTAATTTTCAAGGCTTCTGTAACCTGATTTGTTAGGAATAACCTCAGGGCTGTAAAGCTTTTCTCCTGCCATCCAGCAATTAAGGAATAATTTGTCATGGAGCAAGTCAAGCTGCAGGGCAGGAAAGCCCTGTGCAATACAATGAAGCTGTGTCAACCAGAGCCCTCAGTGCAGGATCTGAGTGAGCATCCCTCCCCTTGCCTGTGCTCCACAGCAGCTCCCATCAATGCTGCACAGTTGCTTAAGAACTGCAGCTCCTTGGCTTGTGGGCAGAACAATGCCTGTGTACACACCAGCAGCATCCACTAACTGTGGCTCTGCCCTCACCCCAGTACTTTTCTGGAAACTGTGTGGAAAGGTAAACAGCAGGTTGCCAAACCATACCACTGGCATGAGCTCCATAATGGAATAGGATTAAGAAATGGGCTGCAAAGTTTTTTTTTAGCAAGATTTATGAAGCTCCAAATGATAACTGAAATCCCTGGAAAGAAAAATATTAGTATCTTAAGGATAAAGATACTGATGCCCTTGAAGGGAGGGTGGAACTACATTATCTTCTAGGTCCCTTCCAACCCAAACCATTCTATGATCATTCTATGATAAAAAAAAGAACGAGTACAGGGGGTGATGAGTTTACAACACTCTTGAAGCCTTGAAGTCACTGACTTGGCATACACTGCTCTCCATGATAGTAATGATGTATGGTCCCCTGGACAGAGCAGGGACACCTGTGGTGCATAAGGACACGATCCCAGGCAGCAGCTCCCAAACAGGGACACACTCCACATTTCAACCATTCCTTATGGTCCAGTAATCGTTCACATAGCCATGGACAGACACACACACACACTGAGGAGAACACAGACTCACATTAGAAAGAAGGAAGAGGCAGTTCTTATTCCTATAAAGTTTGATAAGTATTTCTGTCTGGCCTTTGCTGGCTTTAAAATTATTTAAAACTTTCTCCAGTCATGTCAGCAACAAAAAAGTCAAATGCTTTCCCAAGCATTCCTGGAAAGATGCTTCCTGTTCTGATGAGGGGGAAGGGTATTTTTAAATAAAAAATGATCTGACTATGCTCACTGTCTATTAAGCCCAGTCACAAAACCAAAAGTAGTTTTGCAGATGGAGGTTATTACCTGGTTGTTTTTTTCCTTAACATCCAGATTAAGGAACTGCTAGCAAACCTTAGTCACTGTTTTCAAACCCATACGTAGGGACAGTGTGGCAGGAATAGAAAGCTATAGGGTATCAGCCATTACAGGGCCCCAGACAGCTGTCTGTGCAGAAAACATGAGGTTAATGGTTCTTTTCTATCTTTCTCTTAGTACTTGCAGACAACTGAAGACTGGCATTGGGGATCATTGATCACTGCTGGAAGTTCTGCATGCAAAGAGATAGAGTGTCTCATCTTGTGAAGTGTGGGCAACACTTGGTTCCCATTAATTTCAAGGGAGATCAAACATGTCCAGCATTTTGTAGATAATTCTACACCTCCCAGCCAGGTAGGCTCCCTTCTCACTATAAAAAGGGTTCTCCTCCAGTAAACCCCTTTGATATCTCTATTTCTCCATACTTTGTCATTTTTTTAGCTTACACACATAGAAAACGAAGAAAAAAAAATACCCAACCAAACAACAGTTGCTAACTATCTAATATTACAATAGTATATTCTTCAGGAGTATGTACTTTTCACATCCTGCTACCATTATTTTAACATTCAGAGGTAAAGGAAAAACTTCACCCATCCCCACCTTCCTCCCCCTTAACCAGACAAATACAGCATTCAGCTTGTCTGAATTTCAATTTTTATTGGAGTTGAGCCAGCAACCAGAGCACATTGCTAGAAGCCAAGGCCCTGCTTCCTTCAATACACCTCCTTCATTCTGACTCCTTGCTTTTCTACTGCTTTGGTAATCTCAATCTGTGGTCAAGGATAGGATAAAATTTCAGCTATTTCCCCTCTCCACTGCACGGAACAGGGCTTGCTCTTAAATCAGAAGCTCTGTACCCTAAACCTCTGGTTAAGTACTTAACTCTAGGCAAGTCTTTGAAATCATCATGGGCTTTCTGTGTTTTGTTTGGTTTCTTTTCCTTAGATATAGCTCTGAAAACCACAGAAGTAAACCAAGTTCTCAGGACTATCAAAGGTATTCAGAGGAAACTGGGGGAAGGGGACATACAGGTTGGCTCCACAGTGCTTTGTTGGCCTGATCTGCTGAAGTAGATGGCATTACCAGCCCTCACCAAGAATATGAAATTTCCTTTTATATCCTCTAGGGCATGAGAAAACACTGTTAAGTTTTCTGGAAGCATTAGGAGCAGACAGTAACTGGAAACAAAGCAGAAGTCACATTGCTGTCATTGCCTTGGTAAATTACCTGCACCTTTCTGCACAGGATGATGTGGGCTCCCACACACCTTCTACAAATGTTTGTGTTTTCCTCTCTCTGTGTTTTTCCTTTTTTCCCCACTTCCCTTTCCTCTATACAAATAGTAATTCAAGAACCATGATCAACCCTTTGCTTGGCTTCAGATCTCTCACATGGGCTAGAGTTACCTCCAATTCTCCTGCATTTTGGGTTTGGGGAATTTATTTCTATTCTGTTCTGGAGATAGACCTCATGACTTGCCAAGGGTTTGCATGGGTCTTACAAAAGGAACACTGACAAATATTTATGGAACCTAAAGTGAAACTCAAGACACTGTTAAAATAAAGTTTGCTTTAGCTGCTTTTTTTTTTTTTAATTTTCCTGAAGAATTGACCTGGCTTTCTTGGCAGAAAGACTAATCCAAATGCTATTGGTATCTTAACAGCTCATAAGAACCACATGCTTCAAATAAAACCATTCCTATCGGACATGCCGAGTGGTTCAATTAAACAAATATTAAAATAGACACTTCATCCTGCTTTAACTAAGTGGGATCATTTCCCTCCTGAATCCAGACTGACAATGAAAATGATATAGTGTTTATAGAGTAGCTTTTTATCCTGAAAGATCCCAAAGGATTACAAAGACCCTGCTTCACACACTACTGAGATGCTGTCACTTCCAGGGAGAAGAACACGAGCTGTTCTGAGTCCCAAGCACCAAGGAATGGCACATGGCAATTTAGTTGGAGGAGCAGGAAAGAATTTCATGTTCAGCTGAAACTATAGGAGGGTATATAGGCAAGCAGAATGGAGACTGTTTAGACTGGAGCACACTCAGCACAGAGGAGGTACAGCACTCCAGTGTTTTAAATGTAAAAGTTAAGGCAAAACAATACAAAGTTGTGGTTTAGCCTATCCAAAAATCAGAATTTAGGGCAGAAATCACCATCTTGAAGGTGAACAGTTTCATTCTGTCCACTTCATTTGTGCACAGGGAATTCTCTACAAGATGGTCTTGCTCACTATTCCCTTCAGGAATACAAGAGTCAGGACCAACAATACCTTGCATAGTTGTCTGTTAATGTTGAGGATGACATGGGATACTTTATGAATCTAAAGTGCTTTGACTGGTAGTTTCACATACTTCAGGGAGAAAAAAAACATTGGTTCCATCTACATCACACAAGGGAGCACACTGACAGCTACCAGGATCTCTGCTGGCATCTCTGCCCCATTTCACACTGGCTGCACTGCAAATGACCCCCAGTACTCTGCTGTGATGCCCAGGTGGTGCTTTCCCTCTCCAGGACACACTCCATCCTGTGAAACCTTGGCCATGCACAAGGAGCTCAGCAAACTCTAGGGTTTTCAAATCTTATGTTAATAGGTAGCCAAGAAATTTGTGATGAGAAGCTTTGGTAGGAGGAAAAGGAAACCACTGATTTGCAGAGCAGCAGCATGGCAGAGCATGGCAAAACAGAAAATCCCTTATTTTAAGAAGCTAAGGACAGAGTGACATGACATAAAGGCACATGGGGATGTTCCAAATGTCAGCTGAAGCTCTAGGGGTTACAGCAAGAATTGGAACTATCTCAGCATGAAGGATTCAGGCTGTGGTTGTGCTTATGTAGCCACCTCTATAGGTCAGATCAATGCAAAATGCCACAACTCACTGTTTTGTCTTTATTTTCCCCAGCAAAATTTACACCTGCTCTCCTCTAAAAATGCTAGTGGTTCTTCTTCTGATTCATAAAGACATATCTGAGAAGAGCAGCAGAGTTGTCATTATTGCAAAGTCCTTCCTTCCTCCTTTCCTTTCCTTTCCTTTCCTTTCCTTTCCTTTCCTTTCCCTCTGTTAATTTAGCCTGAAGTAGAGCAATCAAGGCACTTCTGGCAACCTATCACATCCTCAGTATGTAACCACTTAAAGGAAGAGGACAGCTATTTGCAGAGAGATGTCCCAGGAAAAGAAATCATTATACAAGTGAAAGGGATTTCTTTGGAGTGACTTTCAAATGATATGAAGCTGGTTTTGCTGGGTTTTTTTCCCTTTCCCCCCACCCCCTCACCCCCAGGACTAGACTATGAACCTTCCTTTCACTAGGGAGCAGTTGTTCACACACCTAATCCTCTGTGATATCCTCAAGCAGATAATCGTGTGCCAGCAGGAGGGAGGGGCTGACCCTGTGGCCCTACAGCCTCCATCCAGGTACAGCACCACTTTTTCTTTGGAGGGGATGGGAATGGGAAAGAGCAAAAGGAAAATACTCAAGTCCTAAGAGATGAGCCAAGAGGAAGGAAGAAGCTGCCTGCTGTATAAAGGAGAAAACTTCCAGTGGCTCTACAAACTGCACAGAGCTAAGTTTATCTCCCTTATTTATTATATTATTTTAGGGGGGTTTCAGTACTTAAAGAACTGACAGCAGGGAAGGAAACACATCTACAGAGATTGTGTGCTCCCCTACCATGATGGGGAAACTGTCCTCAGATAGGATGGAGGAGGATGCAGAGAGGTCAGCCCTGTTCAGTTCAGGGCCCCATGACAGCCCAGGGATCTGGGCCAGAGCTCCAGAGCCCTCTGGCAATGCAGAGGGAGGCTGTGGCTAAACAGGTAAGGAATGCATGTGCCTAGTGTGCCAGCTCCAGGAGGGTGGTTTGGGAGGTGGGTCAGATTGAGGCCACCACCTCTATAGAAACTCCCTATTTTCACTTCTGAGCAACAGCCAGATTGGACTCATGAGCAGCAGGTTGAGCTGGAAGAAACTCTGTGCATCAACCTTAAGGCAAAGCATCCTGCATAATTCACAGGGCTCAGGATTTCACCTGCAAGTGACTCCATTTCTCTGCTCCTGTGTGAACAGGCTGTTCATAGTGAGCAAGCCTGTGACATCCTGCAAGCCTGGGATGTTGAACACACCCAGCTTCAAAACCTTGTAGATGGTAAATACTTGCAATGTCAGTCTTCCTGCTGCAGTGCAGGGCTGTGCATCTCCCAGAAAACCCACAGATCTGCAAGTTTTAAAATCAGTGGTGACACAGACACCCACAAAGGTGTGAGGCTGAGGGCTTCTGACCAGATTACCAACAAAATATGTGCCTTGGAGGACCTCTGGCTGGTGTCCAAGATAGAAAACCAAGCCTGGTGGAGAGCAGGTCCCCTTCCTTCCACCCTCCAAGTATCTTTAATACTGTCCACTGTGCTCTGGCCATTGCTGGTGCCAATACACCTCTGCTGACACACTCGTGCAGCAACAGAGTGCTCCTGCTAATCCCCTTGCTCAACTCCTCTGACCCTGGAAATGCCTGGCAAACTATTGCTCATATGGAAACAATAGTTGTTGGGAATGGAGGCAAAGTAGAAAGGGCAAGGGGAAAGGGAATGTTTGAACAATATAACAAGTAACTGAAGATATAAAAAATATTTAAAATCTATTTTTCTAAAAAAACCCCACCAAAACAATTTAGCAGCTTATAACTGGTTCCTCTGTATGTGTGTACATGTGCACACATGATCATCACACATAAGAACAGGCTGCCAAGGGAGGTGGTGGAGTCACCATCCTTGGCAGTATTTAAAAGAAATATAGATATAGCTTTTAGCAACATGGTTTAAGCACTGAATAGGTAAATTAGGTTGTGGTTGGAGGTTTTAGGCTATGGTTGGACTTGATAATCTTCAAGGTCTCTTCCAACCAGGATGATTTGATGATTCTAAGGACAGACACATCTGCACACATGACCTACGTGTGAAATTGTATAATTTTAGCACAGAGCTCTGTAGATCATGACATCTCATCACCCCACACACAAAAAATGCACGTGTGTGTACTGCCATATACATGATGAAAGTGGACTTGGGACAACATGGTATTAATGAAAAGTATGATACTACCCCACAGCCACAAGGGCTCTCTCACTGTATCTTGAAATACGTGGTTGTTTTACTGCATGCAGAGACTATTTTCTCCAATAGCATGACATCACCCACCCCACACTCAGAGAATAATTACAGCCTTGTCTGCACTGCAAAAACTGGCCCCATAATATTAAAAAAAAAAAAAAAAAAAAAAAAAAAAAAAAAAGTGCTGTTTAGCCAGTAGCAGCCACAGCAGTGCTTTACTGCAAGACTGGTCTCAGCTGTTTTTAGTGTTGGATCATCTAACCCTGCTTAGAGTGGGATTAGAAAAAAACACGGGGAAAAACTCCCACATTTCCTGACATCCCCCTCTTAGCAACAGCCTAATTGCAGCAGCCACAAGAAAATTAAGGGGGAGATGGGATTCCTATCCCCAGAGATATTTTTTTTCCAAAATTTCAAGAAGAAAATTCTATTCCAAAATGGGGTAACAAGTAATAATGAAAAGTAAGAACCTCGGGGTTTTTTCAAAATATTTATCTAAGAACATTCTCCTATCTGGTCAGATGTTACATCAGTGGTTTGGGAGTGTTTCATACAAATGCTGGCAGTTGCAGTTAGTTTTTAATCTATTCAAGCTTTTTGGTAAAAAAGTAACCTAAATAGCAGATCAAATCCAAACTGTTTCAAATCAGAAAATTATGCTTTTCATTTGAAGAAAGTAAACTGCAATCAAAACCTCCCTGGGTGAGAGACAATTGTATTGCTACCAGTCTTTGTTTGTACAACAATTAGCCTGTCCTGATCCAAGATAAAGTCCCCCAGAGGCAGTTGTGAAACAGATTATAACAGCAGTCTGTTGGGTTTTTCTAAATGAACCTGATGAATGACCAAAATCAATCCTTAACATTTCAGTTATGATGAGCTAGGATTTTTCACCCCAAAAAATTCTCAGCTAGACCCAATAGTGACACAGGAACATCCTATATTTCCATGCCTCGCTGCAGTTTGTGGGTGTCACTGTCATTCTGTGGTGCTTCTGCAGCTGTGTATTGGCACAGCCAGTAGCTACTCATCTTAAACACAGAATACATTAAGATTTCAGGCACATTGGACTTTCATAAATAAAAGTAACTCCTTCCCCTACATGGCAACGTCAATGAAAGATGAAATTAATTGAATCTTTTCACGTGTGGAGCCAATGAGCTCTAATGAAGAGCAGCACACTAGCTCCTGAAGTCAGCCAGCAAGGAAGAAACCCACCAAAACCTCATGGCACCTTATTGTTTCACTCACATGCACTGATGGAGGAACACATGGCTGGTGGCACCTGATCCCTCTGGTGTGCCCTTATCTCTCAGTTCGCTGTCAGGAAAAGTGAAATGCTTGTGAAGTGACTCCCTGCTAGTATCTGGGAGACCACCTGGTGCAGCAAGATATCTGGCATGGCCTTCAAGATCTTCCATTTCTCTGTACAAATTATTTCGCTCATTCAGACAAAAGAAGAGGGAGATGAAGAAGCATTTGGGTGTGGGATGCCCTGAATTACATTACCAACCAAGAGGGCTTAGCCAGGGCTAAGCTTGGTCGTTACTGCACAGCCACACTTTGATTTCAGGATGATAAAGGTCCATTCACTACCACCTGTGAGCCTTGAGGAGTGTGGTACCAGCACCATCAGAAGCAAGAGAACAGCTCCTGCGGTGACCCTGGGTTCAAGGTTGGTGTATTCTCCCAAGTAAATGGTAATAGGACAAGAGAAAATGGCCTCAAGGTGCATCAGGGGAGGTTTAGATTGGATATTAGGAATATTTTTTTTAATAGAAGAGTGGTCAAGCATTGGAACAGGCTGCTCAGGGAAATGGTGGAGTCATTATCCCTAGAGGTATTTCAAAGACGTGACACTTCAGGACATGGTTTAGTTGTCATTGTGGTGTTGGCTTGATGGTTGGACTTGATGACTTTGGGGAGGAGAATAACAGCTGGCTCCCTCAAACCATCTCACCCAATTAAAGAAATATCTACAGTCAATGTTTACATGCTTTTATCCTTGATGAGGCACAGAGAGGCAAACTCACCCACCCTCAGCTGTGATTCCTGAAAGCAGCCAACTGAACAAGAAGGTGCCACTTGTAGCCCATCATTTCTGAGAGCAGAGCTAGGGTTGTAAATGTTACTGCTCATGTAAACCTCCCCAAGATGCCAACTGTGCTCTTTTTATCCTGAGTTAATTACTTTTAGTATGTTTTCATGAAGTCCGAGCTTCTGGAGTCATGAAATAACACAAAAGAATGAAACTTAAGGATTTTTTTTTAGCTGTTGTCGTGACAAGCTTGTGGAAAGCTTGAGAATTTGAACCCTCAGCCAGAAAACAAGTAACAAGTGCCCAAATTGGAATTTTAAAATACTTTCCGATATCCTCTGGAGCGTTGGAGGCTGAGTCATGGTTCTGGGAAGGGCAACATTACATCTTCAGTGTCTGCTGCAGGACTCAGCTAGGATGAAATCAGACATTTTCTGAGGAATTCTGGGTCTCTGTCTCTTGTGTGGAGGGCATGTTCCTCAGCAAGTAGCAAAGGACATCTGCCTGTTAAACTGGCTTTAAGTTAACAGAATTACAAGTGCTTAAAAGCCTTCAGGGAACAGGACAAGGCAACACATGTAGGTGTCTTAGTGGATTTAAGCATATATCTTTAAGTATGTGAGTTTGAAGACTTGGGCCCTAACTTCTTAGTGTTATTTCTTCCCTTCAAAGTAGGTCTAAATCTAAATTCTGTGTCACTGCAGCATCATGAGGTTATTCTAGTGCCTGTAGAGTAACCCGAGATTGAATGAGATGTGCAGTATCAGTGTGATAATTAAGAGTTGGACAGCAAAGGCAAGCCCTTGAAGGAGCATTTTTTACAAGGGACACACCAAGGAAATGTCAGGAGAGCAGGGGAGCCTTGATCAGTGTTTCTCAGCAATTCCTTAGGCAGGGTCCCAAGTGAAGTTACTCCAGCAAGAGGCCAACTACACTAACACAAAATTGGCACTTGGGCAGGTCACGTAAAGCTGTCACAGGTCACCTGTAGACAACATGTCAACTATACATCTTACTGTCCCCTGACCATGCCATCCCTACCCTCTTCTCTGATCCCAAAACATAAGCAAGTGGCACTTCTGGAGGAACTCGGAAAACAATTTTCTGACGTTTACAAAGCAAAGTCCAACATACGCTGACATGTATGGCAGGGATTCACCTTTCTCTCTGAGCCTTTCCACTCACCTTTGCAGAGCTCCTGTGGCTCCAAGTGATGTGTGCATGACCACCCTTCTCCAGAAGACTCAGCTCAGCAACCCTCATGCCCACCAGCTTTTAACTGGGACATTATACATTTTGTTACACCCCCATCTCATCGTGCCACACAAAAGCTCTCCCGCTCTTTGAACAGAGCCCTCAACCCTGCAGCCACGCAGCCTGGTCCTGCCATAACCCCCTGCATGGTATTCACATATGCCTTGTTATTTATTAACAGGCATATATTTTCTGCCAAATATGTTGCTCCTTCATACAGATCATGGGGCTAATTAGCACTTTGCCAACTAGACCCCTGAACTACACAGTGTTAAAACTACAGGGGCTCTTGGAATTGTGCAGTGTTGTGCAGAGAAGTGTTTCCTCCTTGCTATGTGTCCTAGGGACATGGTTTAGTTTAGTGGTGGACTTGGCAGTGTGGGGTTAATGGTTGGACTAGGTGATCTTAAAGGTCTTTTCCAATCAAAATGATTCTACGGTTCTGTTGTACCCCAGGTACAGCAAGAGTCCTTGTTCACAGGGAGCTGAGGACAATATGGTGATGTTGCTGCTATTACCCCAATGCAGAGGGAGCAGGGTGGGAACACAGGTCTGTTCCCAAGAGGACACTGTGATGGCCTGGATGTAGCAGGGGACAGACAGTTCACTCTGCTCAGACAACAGTCATGAGATGACAAAGTTTTAGGCCTGGGTTCACTACACTGGTCTTGGGATTTTGCAGAAGACATTGTGCTCTGTTCTGCTCTCAGATGTGAAACTTCTCTGGAGAAAGGGCCACGATTTGACCAAGCTGGCACACAGTGCTCCACAAAACTCTAAATTCCAGGCATTAGCCATCTGCAGGCCCTCACACAACAGCATTTCAGGTCATGGAGGAAGGGATTCCTTTCCCATAAATGTGCCCAGTAATACTCACAAACCTAAAAAACCCTTACACAGTTACGAATCCCAGCGGAACCAACCAGGCTGCTTCCACTGTTTGTGCAGAGCAGGAGGCAAAGAGCACTTTGATAATCAGTCATCTTCATTAGAACAGGGAGGGAGGGCTCAGAAGGACTGGACAGCCTGGCAAGGACAACTAGTGCTGAAAGACAGAGGGACTTTTGCTCCTCAGCCAGCCAAGAACTTCAAAGACTTTTTCATTCAGTTGCTGTTACGCGGCACACACATACACAACTGCTGTTAAGATATCACAAGTCTTGGCAGAGGTCAAAGCTGCCCGACTCACAGTACAACTACCTGCTGCAAACACAAAGTAGACAGCTTTCTAAGAGGTTTTTTTCTCTATATACAACTTCTGTTCTGTGCCCAAGAGAAACAATGCAGAAATCATCGAGTGAGATTTTATGAAGCACGTTATGCGAGAGGGCAGATGAGATTACAACACAACCATTTCCCAGCTGCCTGCATTTCAGTCAGAAGTTGCCAATTTGAAGAAAAGTGCAAATTTGGGATGAAAGTATATCAGAATTGATATGCTGTAAAAAAGCTTTCTAGGTCCAGGATGAAAATTTATGTTTCCCAGAACAGCCACAGCCCAGATCATAAAAATCTCAGTTCAAGCTCTGTAATAAATCAGTGAGAACAAGACTTTCATATTTTCTCATAGGTCTAGTGCACACACAGATGCACCTCTAAAAGCTTTCTTCTGTCTCTGGCCTGAGGAATACTGGCTTTATAATATCAAAGAACTCCAAGTAGTAAGACTGGGAGAGAACCACCTCCAACTAGCTAATCTGCTAAAAACTACCTTCCCACCTACTCCAGGAATTTCCCTCACACAGAATAGGTTGGTGCACCTTTTTGTCTCTTTGGGTTTTTCCTTGCCAAAACACCACCTAACTCCAAAATACAATGGAAAAATTGAAAAGTCTATTTATGGTAAGAGTATTCAAATGATCCCTTTTGCCTTTCAAGTCTACGAAAGACGTTTCTTGCTTCCAAAAGGCTGAAGTTTTAGGATCATACTATAAACAGTTTTTTTTTATAGGGGAGCTCCCCACAGTGCCAAGTCTCAACTAAGGTAAGATGCAACAGGTAAAAGCAAATCTACAATGGAGAAGGGGTGAAACAGGAAGAGGGCTACTGTAACTTTGCACCATGAAATGAACAGGATCAATGCAGCAAAACGCATTAAAGCTCTTCCTAACTTGTTTGTTTGGGTATTTTTTCCATGAAGTGTTAACAAGAAGATAATTTAAGGCATTTAATCATGAGGTTTAAGTTCATGGTTCCTATAAAAAAAGTGAACTCACCCTCCCCTGCTCTCAGTAGGTTTTTATTGAGCAATTGGAAGATGCTATTTTGAAAGCCAGGACTCAAGTCGGTTAATTGTTACACCTCTTTGTGTTGCCTTTTCTTTCACTGAAAACCAGCTAAAGGTTTGCAGGAAGGAGCCTCAGGGCTGCAACAGATGTCATGAGCCACTTCCTACAAATTAGAAAAGGAAAGTAGCCCCCTCAGGTTAATTATGGGGAGAGGCCACACACAGAGCTGTGTAATGAGCCTGTGGGATGGAGAGAAGGCAACTGCTTCATATTAGATTTCAAGAGACAGAGCATGAAATCTCTCATGCTGACTACATGCTTTCATACTGCAGCAGCAATGCCTTCTCCTCTGGGGAAGACACCAGCCGTCCTGTCTGGGGCAGGCAGCAGAGTTAAGGAAGGACACACTTCCACTGTTTGACTACCCTCTGATGACATCTCGTTGCATCCACGTCTCCCTGAGGGGCAGCAGCAGGCAGCTCAGCACGCCAGGGCTTTGCACCTGCCTCCCTATTTGCACAGGTGCAAGGGAGTTAGAAAGCCAAAGCCTAAGGACTAAAGCATAAAGACTAGGACTTGGCTGACCTGGATGTTGTTATTTTCCTGCTGGGATGAATAGGCCAGAGTCCTTTCATCTTTCTCTGCCTCATTTCCCCATCCATATAATGGAGAGGGTGGCATTTATCTTCTTTTTTAATTTAATACTTAGATTTTCACTAAGGGAAAGCACCAGAGCAGTTCTAGGTAACATCTTCAGCTGGGAGCAAAAGTTATGGATTTTTTCTCTCTTCTACTTTTCCATTCTCCCCTCCCCAACATGTTGGTCCAGGCTCATCTGAGAGCCTGTGTTTCATGAAAGTGTTTCCTTAGGGACTGAGTCACTTTAAAAAGTCACAGACGCTCATTTAAGTTAATTGGTGTAGTTAAGCAATTGTAACTCAGCCATGAACCTTAGCTGAAGAATCAGCCCCATGTTTCCTTTAACTAAAATAGACATCCATGGTCAGGTTAGCATGACCTGACAGCAAACCCAGCAACGATAGAAACAACCACCCTGGGTGAGCCAGTTTGCATGCTGAGAAAATTTTAGTGGCGGGGGGGCATAACTTGAAGTTTACTTAAAGTATGATTTGCAAATTCAGGGTTTAAGTGACAGCTAATGGGTTCATCCACAAATAAGGAGCATCTTGGCAAAAGCTGGGCTGCAGCTTCACCCAGGAAGGCATCGCTGTCGTCAGAGGAGAGTTCAGTGGCATCCAGGCAACTTTGCACAGGCAGAACTGAACCTCCTGCTGCCAGGATGGCCATGTGTAGTTGTTCCTGAAGAACTAGGGATAAGTAACTGCATGTTTTAGTGAACTCCTACAGTGGCCAGGAGGAACAGAAGATTTTCAGTCCAAAAGGGACATTTTGTTGACATTCCATCTTGTGGGGTGAAAAAAAAAGTGAAAAGTTTTGGGTTTGTTCCAGTGCAGAACACTAGGGTTTTTTTCATCTCAAAAAAGCAACAGGAGCTAGATCTGCCACCCTTCAGACAGCTGTAATCACAGCCTCCTCCTGTAACACCTCCCTAGTTGTATGCACAGCACTTTTGGCACTTCTGAATCACACTGTGCTCAAAATAGGGGCCAAGCAGAAAGGTCTGAATTGTTTCAAAATTCTCATAAAGCATGACCAGTGTGGATTAATAAGCAGCTCCCTCACTGACAAAACCACTGAGCAGTGATTGTGGCAGTGGACTTTCATCAACAGCCATCACTCCCAAGAGCACAGAAAGATATTCACAATTACACTGAAAATTACTAGTAGTCAAAAAAATACCCAGTGAAAATTAAATGTCTTTCCATTCTTCCACACCCAAAGACAGACAAGCAATCTCCAGACTTGAACTGCCAGTTTGCATATCATCCCACTTCCCCCCTCATCCAAAAAAATGCACACCAAATCCACCCTAGTTTCAGCAGGTAGATTAGAGGCTGAGTAAAACTGGTTTTCTTGAGCAGGATTATCTTGAGGTGCTGCTGAGATAATCTGTCTGCCTTCCAGGCACCCCCTAAATACTTAGAGGCACCCATTTGTCATTACTGCTGCATTATCCTTGCAAAATGCATCATGCTTGCATGATGGAGCTACCTGATCTGCAGGGTGGGAGTATGAATGCCTGTTACCTTGCATCTGTAGCTTACTTGTGGCCTGTGTATTTCAAGCTGAATGCCAAAACTGTGCAGGTATTACAGGGAGACACATTGCTGCACTCTGACCACCCTGTCCCAGCAGTGCAGGATGGCACCCAAATCAGCTATAGGAATAGCAGGTCTTCCAAAGTGTAGATCTTCCAAAAAATGACCGTTCAGCAGAGCTAAATGAGCTATTTCAATTTCTTGCAGCAGATACAAGGGGCACAAACAGCCCACCTGGGCAATGAACAAGGGCAAGTGCAACAGGATGGCAAGGCAGCCTGGAAAACTGAAAAAATGCAACAAGTCTTGTTCATACTTGTACCAATTTTTCTTGGGCTCAAAGGATTTTTCTAAGATTTAAACAAATAACAGGATCAGAAGGTTTTAAGAAACTCCCACAGGCACTTAAGGGGCTGGATCCAGCCCCCAGTGTAGTCAATAAGTTAAAATAAAAATAATCTCCAATTTAAACACAGCTACCACGATTTACACCAGCTGAGGATCACTCACCCTGACTTTAATGGGAACATGACCAGGCTGCTTGCCAGCACTTTTGGCTTTGCTGTAGTAGGAGTGACATTCAGGTATGCGTGACCACTCGCCATCAGGTTTCTTTACAGTGACAAGCTTTGAAGTCAGAGCACTTTGCTCTCCTTCCACAAACCATTTTCACTCTAAACAATAACTATTTAAATGGGAGCCTCACCAAAGCCTTTTCAGATTATTTTTTTTATTTATTTTTTTTTTATCACTCCGCTGTCAGTGATAAAATACAGTTAAATCACAAAAACAGAGAGACCTGCCTGCTCCATGGTACCTATTTAGCACAGGCTGGTTATCCCAGCTCTCAAGCACCTCCATGATTTTTCATTGCTGCAAGAGAAGGCACCAGTAGCTTCACCCAATATTACGTTGAAACACTAGAAAGAACACAACTGAGCAAATGATCCTTTTTGCTGCAAATCTTGTTCAGTTGCCCAGTACAAAGCCCACTACAAATTGTCTTTTCAGGGCCAGGAGGGCTGCTAGGGGCTTGAACGTGATTTGTGGACCTCATCCTGCCTATTCAGAGCAAAAGATAACACCTGGGGGAAGCAGGCGAAAGGTTAAAACCTGGTACCTCTGTGTTTTCCTAAGTGCAGAGCTTGGCACCAGAAGAGAGGCTGGGAACAATGGCAGGAGCATTGCGCCTGTTTTCTTTTCCCTTAAAGTAACATTTTTGCTGCAGTGTCATCTTTCTGCTCAGCCAAGCAGGGGCTCTGGGTCAAATCAGCTGCGTGAGCCGTCAGCAGATTTTTCTGGCCCTTTCAAAAGATCTTCAGGCATTGTATTAAGAAGCCAAATCAGTGAAAAAAACAGGGGAAAAAAAAATAATAATAAAGACAGAAAAAAGTGGCCAGACTGCCCACACATTTTACCGGTCAGGCGCTCGCATGACTGTGAAATAATCAGCATTCTTTTGGTGATATGTAGCAGCTTTAAACCAGCAATCTGGCTTCAGTCTCTGGAAACCAGTGTGCTTTCTGGAAAAAAGCTAAAACCAGGGTATTACAGGCTGACAGCTTCAAAATTCCTCAGACCTCCCCTAGGAATCGCTCACAAAAGAGCAGGCTGTTCCCCAGGGCTGGATGTCAGGGAAACGGCCCCTCTGATGGAAAAGCCTAAGGGAAGGCATATTTCCATCTATACCATCTTTTATGTTTTGGCTAAGTGGCTTGTTTATAATCGTTGGATTTAGGAGAGAGCGGCCTCACCTCTCCTCACAGCTCCTGTAATGCAGCAACAAGAGCTTTTGGGGCCTGTTGGGTCACTTCCCAGACTGAGAAGTGAGGAGAACATTTCTCAGAGTATTTTACGTATTTTGGCAAGCACCCTCCAGCAGACAGGGACACAAACAGCATGGAGGACAGTCCCACTTCCACAACCTTTTTCACAAACCATACCTGTTTCTAGGAGCCACCACACAGAAGAAGAGCAAAGAGCCAAGAAGAACAGAACAAACTTCAACACTATTTGCCAGGACTTCCACATAAGAAACAACATTCTTAAAATGAAGCAGCATTTTAGAAAAGAAACAGCATTTTTAAGAAACTCTACCCTTTCCATACAAAATTTCTTTAAGGGCTATTGCTACCCCAAACAAAAGAAACCCAGGAGTTCCATATGGGACTTCCACACACAATAGCTACCACAAGTCTCTGTGGCAATGGTGAGAAGCAACAGGTTGTTGAAAATTATGAAGAGAAAAGTTTAATTGCTCATAATTTTGTCAAACAGAACTACTTGGGCTGAGCCTTCCCATGCCTGGGACACGTAACTATGTTCTTATGAGAGAAAAATAGTGGGAGAACATCTAATTAGAAAGTCTATGATTTGGCGTAAGTGCACATGAGCTGAATTAAGGAAGAAAAGGACATTTTCTTCAATTCTTTGTTTTACAACCTCAGTAACTTGTCTGGTGTAATTTTATGTATTTGTATATTTAATAGCTGACAAGTGAATGCTTATTACTAGCCCTCGTGAAGCAGAGGAGTTGAACTCATCATTGTTGCACATAAAATAACAGGTTATGGTCTCAGTTTCTATTTGTATGGCACTACAAGAGTGGCCACCTCCAAGCTTCTGCTTTCCCTGCTGCCTCTTTTTATGTGAACTTCCCCCAGTTTTCACTGTAGTGAAAGACAGATAAAATCATTTCTAAAATGAGACAGAGGCCTGAAATGCAAATCAGAGGAAGAAGTTATCAGAGGGGGTTCTTCATACAGATTCAGTAGGTTATCAGGTCTTTACCCACCTGGTAATCAATCCTGGTGCCTGACCAGCTTCGGGGGATGGACCCAGCAGGAGCACAAAGGCTCTTTATTCCCTCTGCTCATGTTGTGACTCTACTATAAAGCCTAACTCGCCAGGAAGGACAAGGTGGAGCTGGACATCGGGCCTATCAGGTAACGTTAATGTTCAGCCAAGATATGGACCTTGTGTTTGAACGAGACAGACAGTCTTTGAAGAACATAATCTGTGTTGCCAACAATGGCTGGAGTGAAAGGAACTCGCTCTGGTTACCTTATAGGATGGACTGGTAAATTATAGTTGGATTCTTATCAAGATGCTGGATTTGTTGCTTTTTTTAATCATTGATTCATATGGTAATGGCTGTGAATACAAAACGTGAGGTCTTCAAAGGGAAGAAACATGAGAATGGTGTAGCTTTACCCTGTTCATACTAAGGGTGCACACTATTGTTCTGGGTGATTTTTTTAAAAAATATAAACCCTGCTGTCCTTGCAAGGACTAATCTTTTGTGTGCCTGTTCTGATTCTCTACAATTCCAATTGGATACAGGCTCACCAGCAGCAGTGAAAAGCAACAGCTCTCTTGGGGTGCTGCCTTTCTCAGATTGACCTTAGCTCTGTTTACCCTTGCTTCAAAAGTTTGGGCTGACATCTGCTAAATAAACTGGAGTGTCAGGGGAATGAGGACAGGGAGAGGGAGTCAACAACAAATGGTATTGTTCTGAAAGGAGAGAGTAGCTAGAGGAGGTCCAGGGAGACTGTTTTGGGTCAGAATCAAGAGAAAGCTGCCTCCTGTCATCTCTGATGCAGTTTTGAAGTATACAGAACACACCTACACCTGTCCAAAGGGAGTGTTTCCATTTCAGATTGAAACACTCTTCAAAATACCCAGCTGAGCCACACTGGTATTTCTTCTGTTCCCTCTTCATTTGCAGCACCTTGAAAATACCCAGACACTTCACCCAGGCATGCAGTAGTGGCTTCACTCAGATGCTTAGAGAAGGGCATGTCTCCCTCCAGGTGCTTGCAAGGGACACCAGGATTTGATAATCAAAGCTTACTCATGCTTAGTGAGTGTGAGGATGCTCAGCACTTTGCTGAAGAAGCTCAGCTTCTTGAGGGACTAGACACGCAGGCATCGTCTCACATCTACAGCCTTCCTGATTTGAATGTCTTGCCAGCAAGACTATCATCTAGGCACCAGTTCTGAAAGCCAGTAACACTGGGTGAGACAACATGGCACAGAAAGCCAGGAGTAAACAGTAAGTCTTGGACAGGGCCAAGGAGAAAGAAAAAGGGGTCCTAAAGGATGTTATCACTGCAATGTTGCCTAACAGTCATCCCAGACTTACTCAAGAGATTCCAGTGGAGACAGTATATACTGGAAAACCTGCAGCTTCTTAAGTTTTCAGAGGATGCTTTATCTGGGTGGGCCAAAGCATGGCTCTGTTGTAGCAGCTACATTCACCCTGGGCAGCCACTGACTGCATAACATACCACTATATACCAGTAAAGCACTTCTTAAATAACTGTATCCTCAGTACTCAGCATATGCCTTTAAAGTGTCAGGATTAATATCCCTAAAAAAGAAAAACTGAGTAATATGAGAGCAGATATTGCCATTATCAACATATCTACATATTTTTTAATCCCAACCAGCACGTGGCCCTGGAATTATCTCATGACAGTATGTTCCAGAGCTTATCTAGAATAACTTTGCTTTTCATCACCTTCAGAATTCCCGAGTATTTCCTTGTTTGTCTGTCATGCTGCCTTTGGCTTACTGGACAGCTCTGTTCATCCTCAAGGCATCCAAGAAACAGATCCCAGCTGACTCAAAGACACTATCTGGAAAAAAAGGCAATCAAGGCCCTCCTTGACAGCAAGCTGTCTGATACTCTTCTTCATACACAGGAATACTGAATCCAGCACAGTGTCATCTGAGGTGAGTCCAAGCCCAAAAATACAATCTTAGTATTACACATGGCTTTATAGTAAATCTTGAAGCCTCAAGCTACCCAAGATGGGTAAGTAGCAAAAAAACTTGCATGAAACACATTTCTTAATCAAAGATGCCAGGTACCTGAGAATCTGCTTTTGATATGAAAACTGACTTTCTAGATCTGCAAAGGTGATGCAGAGTTTGAACAAAGCTTCACTGGTTCATGCCAACCAGACAGGGAAATGAAAAGTGGAACTCATCTCTTTTGAAAGCACCTTGCTGAGCCATGCTGGAAATTGTCAGTGAGCATGAAGAGATGGAGACCAGTAAGGTGAGTTGGTCAGTCACTGAGCAAGAAATTATACTGAAAAGATCACCCTACAGGAACTTTCTTAGCAGAGTTCTTATAAAGGGGTCCACAGGGAAAATCTTGCTAAAGGACATCTCTAACAGCTTTGGCACCAGAGCACAGTGTTTAGAGAGTGAAAAGCTCTATCTCAGGTTCTCCAATCCACCCACCACTCTAAGAGCAGAGCTGGATGCCATGTCTCTCTAGAGGAAGCTGATTATAGGACACCTGACATTTTCCAGTCAAAGTCTTTCTATGAATCATAGAATCATAGAATATTTTGGATCAGAAGGGACCTTAAAGATCATTTATCTCCAACCCCCCTGCATGGGCAGGGACACCTCCCATTGGACCATGTTGCTCCAAGCCTCATCCAACCTGGTCTTGAACACTTCCAGGGATGGGACTTCTACAGCTTCCCTCAGAAACCTCTTCCAGTGTCTCACCACCCTCACAGTGAAGAATTTCTTCCTAATGTCTAACCTGAATGTACCCATTATTCTTGTTTCACACCTGGAAAACTCCTGTACATGCTGGTGATAGCAAAGACCAAAGGGATTTCTCTCAGGTAAGTCAGGAAGACTGATGATAGATGAAGATTCAAACCTTAGTTTGTTAAGTCCCAGCCAAGAACCATACCAAATAAACCAATCTTTCCATAACCAAGGTTCTGAGTCCTTGAATTCCTCTCCTGGAACAGATCTCAGGTACATCAGTCTCATATTGCAACATTCAAGGGTTAAATAGGACTTGCAAAGCATTTTCTCTACTGACGGTAGAGAGTTAAAAATATATTACAAATAAAATCAATAAAAAATGCAAAGGAAAGTCTATTGATAACTGCCACAGTGGCAGACTCTGTAGTCAAAAGCAGCAAAATAGTAACCTAAGCCTGTTCAGTTCACCTTTAAAAGAAGAAAACTAGAAGAAGCTGGGAGCTGAAATCTGTGTCATTCGATAGCTCCTGGCAAACTCTTCTTGGCTTTATGGTTATGCTTCTAAATCCTTCCAATTTAATGGTGTAGGTTTCCCTATTTTTAGATCATAATTTAAGGCAGCTCTGCTTTTTTTTCCTGTATTATTTTTTAACCAGACCATGGTCACTAAATTTAGCAGCAAAAGAGCAAGGCTGTCCTTTAAATTAAAAAAAACCAAAAAAACCAAAAACAAAGCCAACCAAAAAACCAAACAAACAAACCACCAACACCATGCATATGGAATAACTACATGGCTGGGAAAGGAAATCACTCCCAGGGGCTGACAGACCTCTTGAGTTTCCACTTTGCTGGCCCAGGAGGCAGGTCTGGAGCTGGGACTCCCGGGGCCCCCGGAGGTGCAAGGGCACTTGGCGGCTGACGGAGAAGCTGCCTTGGCACAAGCCTCACAGGTCACTAACAGGTCTGCACGAGTGTTGGTCCACAACACTTCAGCTGGACTATAACCAAGCAACCCCTAAGCTGCATGCAATAATCAGGATGAATATGGCACCTTGCTGCCTCCTCTCTGCTGGGCTGCAGCTGGGCTGGAGGGGCTTTGCACCGCGAAGGGCACGTCCTACTCCAGATTGTTTTGAAACAACAAGAAACAAGCTTATCGTAATCCTCCTGGCAATTAGAGCCCTGGCTGGCTGTAAAGTGTGATGCATTTATCAAAACCTCCTTTGAAGGCGCTGAGGGAAGTGAATTTAAAAGCTGTTGGGGATGGCAGGAGTAAGAGAGCCCAGCTGCTCCCAGGGAGCCTTCACTGGAGCAAGGGGAGAGAAGGAGGAGGAATTCCCTTGTCTGGGACATGCACATTTTCTGTCAGCCTGTTTGTGCAAGGATAAATAAAATGTTATCTCTCTCAGTGCATCTCTGGAAAGCTCAGATGATTACAGCTGGCATGCTCTGGGGGCTCTTCCTGCAAGGTTTGCCAAAAAGTTAGCAACCCCTGGAGCCATAAATCATCCCAAACCAAGCTGCTGCTCCCCTCGACCCCATCAATGTGAGAAAAACAGGGTTAAAATAAATAAATAAATAAATAATTTGAAAAGAGGAGAAAAAGCTGCCAGTTTTGTGAAATGTCAGGTGGACAGAACTGGCAGCTTTTGCCTTTTTTTACAACATGCATCAAGCAGCGGTTTCCCTGGGGCATTTCATGCACAGCAGCATGTTGGAGGGGATCATCTCCCCTGACCACTCAAGGAGGCCCTGGTCCAGCAGTGCAAGGTGGGATTACAACAGCGCAGTCTTGTAAAATCCATCTAGAGGGTAACAGGCTAGAGCGGTGTTCCCTAGACCTCTACCACCACAGACTGGGTATTGGCACCTGATTAAATTCTCCAGACCCCTTTCACTTCCCATCTAGGGCCCACTGCTCTCTCAGCAGCCCTGGAGACCTCTGGACATCATTTTCCCCTTCCCCTCTCCTCACAGTTACAAGCCATTTCCTTAGAGAGCAGGAGTAGAAAATCGCTCAGGATGCCCTCCTTATCTGCTTCCCTCTGGTGTGAGAGGCTCTTTGCTCCTTCTGTTGAATCAAAGATCATCTTCCCTTTGAGCAAAGATCATATCTGAGGATGCCATAATCTTACTGGTCTCCCCATGGCAACCAGGGAGGTTGATCATGACACCATAGCTCTCCTACCACAGGGAAACGAGCTGAGTCCAACCCATGACTCAGCCCTCCAAAACCAGCAGGGCTCTTTGCAGAAGCATGTTGCTTGCCCTCAGCAAGAAAAACAACGTCAGGATAGGGAGTGAAAGCCAGGGAAGGATGGGAAGAAGCAGACAGGAAAGTAAAGATGAAAAAAAAAAATAATAATAATAAAATTGTCCTGAGTAAATTGCCTGCAGAGAACAGGAGCCCTGTGCCATCCTCCTGCATCTGCTCCATGCACAGGGTGGGATTCCTCTTTGCTCCACACGCACAGTCCCGTGTCCCTTTCCAAAACAGCTTCACTCCTCTGCAAGGTTTTGCTCATCCAAAACCACTGAACAACCATTGTTTGAATATTTTTTTTAATCACTCCCAAATGCCTTTCCTTTGGGGAATTCCTG
>NW_009953655.1:546257-590192 GCF_000747805.2 Chaetura pelagica | reverse complement strand
TCCTGCTGAGATTCCAAGCTGGATTCTCCACTGGAGTCCATCAGCCTTAGCTACACTTACCAGGCTGCTGATTTACACCTAACTAGAGATCTACCCTCCTCCCAGCTTCACTCCCTCTGCTCACCCGTGTGCAAGCCTTGCCTAAAAAACTCCTGGTGAAACCTTGCAGTGCATCCTCCCCTACACAGGGCTATTCCTGGGATTTAAGGAATGTGGGCATTCTATTGCTATGAAAAGGAGCACTGTACTGAATTTATACACGGGGAAGTTGCAGGGAGCAGAGCCAGGCTGTAGTATCCTTACATCTGTGACAATGTTACAGGGGTGACAACAGCAAAAAAACTTTGATCAATCCCAGAGTACAAATGCAGGTTTATATTCTTGCCATCTGGCAGAGTATCATGTTAAGAGCTGAACAGACAACAGTGGCTGCTACTACACAGTGTACTATATACCAATAAAAGCTGAATGGATCTACAATAAAGCAGACTTTTGAAATAGCTGTGAAAGGAAAATCTAGGCCACTAAGTGCTGTTAGAAACAATGTCCTTACTTTTTTTTTTCCCCCTTCCCTTACTATTCTCCTCTGTCTTGCTTCTGCTCTTGGGATTCCTCTTCCCTCCCCTTTCCCAGCCCTGGTGAGAGCTATCAAGTGAAATACTGAACCTAAACTAAAGGTTGTGTTCATTTAACAAGCATTAAATAACGGTCAGGAGGAGCAGACTGGCAACTGCCTTCAGAGCTGAGGCCAATCCCCCTCCATAAACGGTGCAGTGTAGCATCCCCCAAAAGGAGGAGGTGACTGCAGTCTCTTCTCTCCTGCTTCTCCCTCCTCTTGTCAGTACAAATGCACAAGATTCGTGCTGAACCACAATCCTGTGGATAAAATCCTGGACTTGTGTCATCAGGATCTTTTGCACTTTTCCAGAGCTTCTCTGGCACAAGGAGCTCCAGTTGCTCTCTTGACCTTGCCCATTGCAGCTATTGTCTCCCAAATATGATCAAGCTACCACCACTTAGTCGGCAACACAGCTCTGCATCCATTTCAAATGCAAATGTATTGGCTCGAATGTCTTTCATTAGAAACAAAGTGGACAAACTCTGCCCTGCACCTTCCACATGGCAAGAGCACATTTGCTCTGACACATGCAGGAATATCTTACACAGTGTTACTTGGACCACAAAGTGCTGGAACATCTCTCTGATAGGGATCAGAAGGAGGGAAAACCCCTCACTCACGAGTTCACAGTGGCTTAAAGATATCTTCCCAAGTCAGTAGCAAAGTCAGGAAGAGACTCTACCCATCCTGGTTCCCAGAAACCATTTTCAACACCACAACCACCACTCCTGCATTATTCAACTTCACAGACCACAGACCTTAACACCAAACACGGCTGCTGTCCCTCTTCACAAGCCATACAAGCTGCCTGAGCTACCAACTCATCACACCCCCTGGACATGGACAGACACCAACATATCAGTGCCAAGATTTCATTTCACTGGTGAAAATACCACAGACAATGGCACATTATCCAAGGGACCCCATGGGATCTTTTCTCTCTGGTTTGAGTATGTATTTCCATTTAAATGAATTAGAATATTAGCCAGCAATCAGATGGAAGAAAAATTCAGTCTGGCAATTAAGTCCCATTGTTACTAAGTCTTCCTATCAGGAAGCAGTGGAAACTATCACTCGAAACAACTAAACAGGCTCTCCTAGACTAGATACTACAGGGACCAGTCCTGACCTGGCAGGAAGACCCAATAACCCTATTCTTCCTCTTTGGCATCTGTGATCCTACAATTGCTCAGTCATTTCAATAAATCCTTCAGCTCCTCTATCAGATTGCGTTTTTTAATGGGCTTAATTCTCAAAAGAACTCACTGCCTAGAATGCAAGCCAGCTTTTCATCTTCAGTTGCAACTCTGAGTTTTCCAAACATGCTCAGCACCCAAGAGGATATCTTTGGAAAGTCCCAGATGAGTTGGCATTACTTTGCCAAAATTCTGAAGTACTAAGAGTACATTTGATGGCTGCCTGACTCTTCAACAGGAGGAAATGTTTGCATGATGTTCTTATGGATGTTCACACTGTCAAAAGGGCTAGATACTGTTCTCCTAAAGTAACTTGACCCGCTTAAAGGACTTCTCCGGGAAAGCCAGTTGAGTATCTCTGACATCTGTGTTACCACAGACACTCCGGTATTAACCATCCCCTTTATCTCACTATATTTTTGTTGATAGCTGAACTATGCAATGCAGTGGTTCTGGCATCCCAGCAATGGCTAGTTATCAGGAGCAAGAAAGCACGAGGTCT
This sequence comes from Chaetura pelagica, assembly GCF_000747805.2. Lineage (NCBI taxonomy): Eukaryota > Metazoa > Chordata > Aves > Apodiformes > Apodidae > Chaetura > Chaetura pelagica. Next base: position 587,875 of record NW_009953655.1, on the reverse strand, counting down.
GGGAACTCACTGCAAACATTCAGAGGCGATATGTGAGGGACTGGGAGAGATTAGACAGGGTTTGCTGGGGCTCCAGGAATTCCTGCAATTCAGGAGTTGCATGGCGAGATTTCTTTTTTGTATGGAACAGCAGCAAGCAGGAAGATGGACTTTCCATTTCTCTTTAAAGTTGTTTTCCCAAAACTGTCACACATACACAACTTCTCCTGTTTTTTCTCCACCATTTCAACCAGCTGGGGAGCACAGGACAAGTCCTTACAGTAACAACCCTCATGTAAACTGGAGAGGCTCAACCAGGCTCTCATTTTACCAGGAGGCTTTGGAGCCTGACTGACAACATCTACAGCTGCCTTCCCAACAACTCACCACTTAGAAAGGACTAATTAGTATGAGGTAATTAGTTTCAGGCAAAGTGTGCTTGGAAAAGAATCTGTGTAAGGTCAGCCATCCTAGGTTTTGTTCAACATACATTTTTTTTCCTCTGCTGCTGAAACAGACTCTGGTAAAGATGGTTTAAGACACCTAAACTGGGCAGGTGCTGGAGATTCAGAGAATCGAGTGTTAAAACCTACTAAAACAGTTGGAGATGCTACTTCAACATAAATGTTTCTGATGTAACAGGCATATAAAATGTGGAGGTTTCATGGATGATGCTAATTATCCTAATAGCTCATCTCCTTTTCCCATACACTCCCACACCTAGGTTCTTGGTTTGCCCAGGGAAACAAACAAACAAGACAACACAAAAGCCAGCCAGCAGAAAGCAGATGTGCCAACAATGAGGTTTTGCAAGAGTTGCAGCTACAGTCATTTGTCACTTGGCTCCTGCCCGCTCATGGGGCAGCTGTGAAAACAAGGCCACTGGGAAAGCACCATGTGAAACCAGACTGGAAATGCCAACACAACCCCAAACTAACAGCAGCCAGTCTCAACCATAATGCTGCTACAGTGGGAGCTTTCTTGCATTGTTGTTGTTTTTCCCAAAAATAGTCTGTAAGATAAAGAGAGCCTCTGATTAGCTAAGTGCCATCTCCCCTGATATGTGTTTGCCCATTATCTCCTCCTGACACCTAATATCTAATTGCACTGAAATGTCCCAGAAGGACAAGCTGTTCTAAGAGGGACTGAATAGACTGACTGGGGGGAATAAATGAATAAATAAATAAATAAATAAATGGATAAATAAATGCTTGCTGGCACATCCAAGAAATGAAAAGTCTGCACTCCAGCAGGGTTAGGATGTCAGTGTGGGGATTTCAACAGCAAGGGTGCAATAGGTTGCTTCTAGGAAAGGTTGGCTACCTCTCAGAAGCACATCCAGGTTTTTGGATCTCATAAGGTTTCCTGCTCACAAAAATAGCCACATGCTCCCTGTCAATGAGACCTGGGCACCTTCCTTTTTCCTTCCTGTTTATAACACATCACTTCAAGGACGCCAGCAAGATCAGAGGCTCTCTGTGCCCTAGAGAGACAGTCCCTGCCTTACCATGCTTAAAATCTGCACAGAAAAAGCAACAGGGGAGAAGCAGCATTATCGACTCTCAAGGAGCTTTTTGTTGCCATCTTGTTTTTTCAGGCTCGCTTTTTTTTTTTTAAAAAAAACACAGTAAAACTTCACTGGTTCATTGAACTGGTTCATTTCACTTTCAAAATGATGAAGGCTGCCAAAAGGAAGACCAGAGGCAAGGCTGTATTCCTTCATAAGTGCAGTAAGGCAATGCACAAATACATTGGCACGAGCTACTGTCAAATATTAAGCCCTCTTCTCTTTCTTCTTCTCATTTTACTTCTACTTCAGCTTGGAGTCAGGAATGAAGTTCTAGCTTTGACTCTGAATGTCAGAGGTGCATGGTCAAGTCTCTCTAACTCTCCCTCTTTCAAAGGTACTTCTCATTCCAGATGAGAGATTTGAACCTGGAGCACTATATCCTGAGCCACCAACCTGAACTACAGATGAGGAGCACCGAACTGTCTGGCTTGGCCTTTTATCTTGGGATACTCCTAATTACATTTTCTTCAAAACTTGTATACTTCATAAGTATATTGGTTTCAGCAAAGGTACCAAAACAATTTCAGGAAAGCTTAATTTCAGAAGAATGTTCCCATCACCTCTAGAGGTGACTTGACTTTCTCGTAAGTATACACAACATGAGTCCAGCTGCAATGTGTGTGTTGTGTAAACCTGGTGTGACTCTGCTGAAGTCAGCAGATGTGGTCCAGATTTGCAGCACTTTCTTGGAATGAAGAACTTTGCCTTCAATTTGTAACATACTTCCTTTCTAAAGAAATAGCCTTAAAAGGGCATTCACTTTTTCAGTAAATGTTTTAGGAAAGAAAAAAAAAAAAAAAAACAACACAAACAAAAAAGACCATCAATTACCAAAAAATACCCCTCCTATGCAATGGTAAAAAATAGCAAATAGTCCAAGTTTTACTGTTAGGCTGACACATAACTGGAATCATCCTGATCTTGTCATTAACATGACTGCACGTTCACTCTATATTAAACAGGCAGCAGGAAGTTATTCTCATGCAAATAATACAAAAATCTGCCTGGAACTGGTGATACTTAGCTCAGTTCCACAGCTATACATACCACCAGACAAGTATTGATGATAAATACAGATAATGAATGAGAAACCCGTGTTTAGCAGCCTAAATTCATAACTACAGATGGACAGACAGATAGATGGAATCTGGCAGCACATGGGAAGGATCCACTGATTGCATTGTACCTAAGTTGCAAAAGTGGGCAGTGTTTTTTGTGTTGTGTTCCAGAAAAACAAACTTGTAAGAAAGTTTAAAATGATGCTGCTTTTCTGTGGCTGCAGCTCCCCCCTGAGCAGGGTGATGCCATCTCTGCCAGATGCCCTTCAGGTGTAATATCCCCAGCTCCTCTGCTCTGCAAGGGACCTGGGACACCAACCTCAAACTTTGATTTTCCTCCCATTAGTCAGGTGACTTTCCTGTTGACTTAACTCCTTTTTCTTTAATGTCTCTCAGGTTGATCTTTCCAACATAAGTCCCATTCATATTTAATCTCTACCTCTATTTGCCTTGTCAAGGCTCTAATAAATGAGGAGAGCACTCTGGGCTGAAGGTTTTCCTCTGATCTGTGTACCAAACAGGTACACAGAAGTGGATGTATGCTTCAAATGATGCAGCTCATGTCTTGGAGCATGCAAGTGAGCCTGCAGCCAGCAGCAGGGCCTGCAGGCACCCCAGCCACACAGCAGATCCTTATGCTTAGCCTTGCTTGCGTGTCCCAGTTAATGCCCAGGGCAAAGGAGGGAACCTCTGAAGAGTTAAAAACGGCCACGGAGTAGGTTAAACAAAAGCATTTTCAAGGACTGCAGGATGCTGGGATGCAAGGTTCAGCATGGTATCCTTCCATCTTGGAAAGAGACCACTTTAGAGGGTCTCTTCATCTGCTTTTTCAGAAGCAGGGACTGATCCCACTCCCTTGACCCCAAGGGAGCTGCTTTGGCTATGAGGTCTCATTCATCACTGCAACTTCTTCTGGATAAATGGGGCAAATCCCATAAGAACTTTTTACATGAAAGTGTAAGACACTTAACTGGACAAGAGGTGGTCCTGGCCAGTTGAAAGGGCTGCCCTAACTGGTGCATTTCAAAAATCTAGCTTCTGTTTGACTGCACTTTAATCCATTTTACCCTGAAAACCTTGGTGTCCTCATTGCTCACAGCCCTGGATCCAATTCCCATCACTGTCCCTCTCCCTCACCCTCCAGCACCAGCCCTTCCACACATACCAGGTCCATCAGCCACCTCAGAAGTTCACTACCACCATGCCCTACCTGCCATGTTGTCCCACATCACCATGTCACATCCTACCCATCACAAAGCCCAACCAGCTCCTCCTGGAGCCATCGCCACCAGCCCAACCACTACCTCAGCAGAGAAAACGAGGTGCAGGCCCTTCCCTGCCTCAGCTGCCAAGTTTTCCCTCCCCCAGCCTCCACACCAGTAAGGATTTATCTGACAAAAAAAGCCACCTTTCAAGCCAAAACTGACACAGGGGCTGGGAAGCAGGAAGGAGGCCTTTCCCTCCATGCAGTCCAGATGCTCCAGCAAGCACCCACAGAGAGCTGCTGCTGCCTCCACCTCAGACCCCTCCACTTATTTACTTGTGTCTTGGTTAAAGAGGACCACTTCCTAAAACAGATTAGAAGCTCCAGTTCCAGGGGAGAGGAGGCTCAGTCATGGGTACATACTGCATTTACACAACACCACCAAGATCATTTGGGTCCTTGTGTTTTGTTCCTCTACCCAACCTGCTCCATCTAAATAAAGCCCCTGTCCCACCCAGCCCACAGGGCAGGATACTGAATGCCTCCTGCCATACAGAAAGTGGGTATTTTGTTTCACTTACAATTTCAGAGATTTTGAAATCTGTATTAACGTGGAGCAGCAGCAACACCTGAAGTGTGGAAACTGTCTTAAAAAGTGAAGCTCAGCAAAGCCCATCCACTCCCATTTCAATGGGACAGAAATGGAATTTGTAATGGAAAATACTTCTCTCTATTAAATATATATATGTATATATATTAGGCCTCGTGTAATTACATGCAAAGAAAGGATAGACTGCATTCTCATAGATCTGCTACACCCAGAGCAGTGAATTACAGTGATACAAAAGGGGTTAAAGCCCTGTCAAATGGGCACAGTAGGGTTTTGCATCACAACTATTACACCATTTCCTCCAAGGTCCCAGTAAGAATCAGGCCCCTGATCAAAACAGGTGCCCTGCAAACACAATGAGAGAGCAGGTCCAGATGGAGCAACTGGACAGAAAGCACGAGGATGAACAGAGCTATAAAACAAATTGATTGCAAGGACAGGAATCACCCTGTGACATCACCCTTTGCACTGGTTTGCACAACCATAAGTGAGCAGACACTTTAAAATCAGACTGATTGTATAAGAAAACATGGCTTTGGGGCACCATCAGGCCAGAAGTACATGCTAGGGGCCTCCTCATTACAGCTCACAGCTGCACTCTTGCTTTCTGTGGCTAGGCAGGACCAAAACAGCATCATAAGTAAATGGAGAAATCATTTAGTACCTTTGCTTGCTCAGTGCATCTGGCCAAGAAAAACTGCAAACATTTTGTGTTGATTTGCATTAAGAGTGTGTCCAGCAGGTCAGGGGAGGTTCTCCCTCTGCCCTAGTGAGACCACATCTGGAGTATTGTGTCCAGTTCTGGGCTTCCCAGTTCAAGAGGGACAGTGGTTTACTTGAGAGAGTCCAATGGAGGCTACAAGGATGATTAAGGGACTGGAACACCTGCCTTACTGGAAAGGCTGAGAGACCTGGGGCTATTTAGTCTGGAGAAGAGAAGGCTGAGAGGGGATCTTTTTAATGTATATAAATATCTGAAGGGTAGGTGTCAAGAAAGAAGGGCCAGTCTTTTTTCAGTCATGCCCTGTGATAGGACAAGGGGCAATGGATGCAAACTGGAACATAGGAAGTTCCACTGCAACATGAGGAAAAACTTACTTACTGTGAGGATGACAGAGCAGTGGAACAGGCTGCCCAGAGAGGCTGTGGAGTCTCCTCTGGGGAGTTTCAAGACCTGTCTGGATGCATTTCTAAGTGACCTGACCTAGATTCTGTGGTGGTCCTGCTCTGTCAGGGGGGTTGGACTCAATGATTTCCAGAGGTCCCTTCCAACCCCTAGCATTTTGTGATTCTGTGATTTGGGATGCAGGTGAAGAGTCCAGTGCTCTCAAGATTTAGCTGCAATGCAGGATTAGAAGCCTAGGAAGACTGATGCTGGGTAGAGGAAAAGAAAGAGCCAGCAAGAGGATTAATATCAGCAACAGCAAGAGGATTGACAGTGGTAGAGCCTGGGTGATAAAAAACAGGTACAAAATACAAACTGGCTTTAACATTCAGAATTAACTAAAAAAACCCCACAAGAACAGGAACAGACATTTATGTCATCCGTATGTAAGCACAAGGCAGCTACATGCAGATGGGTAACTGCTCAGGCTGTCACCATCTGAAGGGCTGAAGTGACAGTCCCCAAAGCCAATGGAGCCTCAATGACAGTGGGTGCAACCTCTCAGCAATTTGTAGGACCAGCTTTGTTTTTTCCATGGCCATACTCTACCCTGCATGCCAAAGAAGGAATGTTCCTTTCCACATGCCCAGCAATGGCAACACAGCAATGAGATTACATATAACCTGCTTTTGAGGATTTTAAGTCTGTGGATCTTGCTGTCAATGTTAAGGTGTTTGGCTGATGCCATCAGCTTCTGTTCATCAGGTCTGATGTGCCAGGTTGATGATTTTTTTCCTGATAATGTTTAAAAATGAGGGAGCACTAGAGAAGGGAAAATGGACATTGGTTTTTAAGAACTGCTTGCTGTTAGGGAAGGCAGGGAAACACTTCCGGTTCAGATTAGCCAAGTTGGGTAATGACAGAGGAGACCTTTTTCTATAAGCCCTTGAGTTTCATCAGCACATGAGCTCTTCACTGGTGCACTGTCCAGCCCAGTTCTGACCATTAAAGCAATGGCATTTTCAGAAGCTGTCTCAGAAGTTCAAATATGGAGCTATTTATCCTGCCTGTCTTTACCCTCCTGAGTAGCTAATGGACAGAGTGGACACCACTTTGAGTCCTCACTTAGATAACCAAATTAGATGCCTACAGTTAAGTGATATCTTCACTTTCTCACACACTCCCTTTCACATCCTTTCACATTGTCAAATTGGTGCAAACAAGCCTGAGGATCCACAAAAAATACGTGTCTCTCCTTCTAGGATTATATTACCCTGGGAAAAACCTGCATCCTTTGCCTGGGAGCTATGGTTCAGCTGGTTGTTGGCTGTTGGTTTCAGCAGATTGCAAAAGAAGGCTCATTGACTTCCCTGTACCTTCAAGCACATTAAAGAGAAACCACAGATGAAGTGCAGGACCAGCCTCCCACCCTCAGACACCTGTCTGGAGAAGCAGTGCCTTGCACCCAGGGTCAATCTGTAAGGAGAAGAGGAGGAAGAGAGAAAGAAACCTCTCTCTGAACGCACACAGCACCTGTCCAAGCGGTCAGCCTGCCTCGCTTTGACACGTTACACACTGGATTTGGGCTGTGAAACCTTGGCTTGCAATACATCTGTAACAGTGACAGCCACCACAGAGGAAGGGGGCCGGAGGGATGGGGGGCTACGGGTTTCCTGCAAAACCGAACTAGCGGGAGTTAAAAAAAGTGAAAGAAACACCCTCTGGGGTCTTCACAGAAGCCATAAACTCAAGCAACTGTTTTGCCAGGTGTTCCTGTGCAGCCCCTGCTGTGAAAGCAAGGCTTTGCTGGCATCTCGCCTGTCTCATCCTCCCAGTCCCCCTGAGCCCACTGGGCAGGCAGCGCCGAGCAGGAGCAGCTGGGGAAGTTCTCAGCCCGTGCTGCTCAGCAAGGGGGGAACCGGGGATGGAGCAGCCGAGTGCAGGGCTGTCCTGGCCCAGCCGGGAGCGGGAAGCAGCGCGGTGCCGCTTCCTGACGCCGCTGTTTTATTCCGCAGCGGCTTCCCCTTCCCGCTGCCTGCATGTCACACGTTACTTCACCGCTCTGCAAGCCCTGGAGGGGGGAACAGAGGGGGAAGGGAAAGATCTGGCGAGCGCTTCCCAAGCTGCCCACATCCCCCCACAGCCCCACAGGCTGCCGAGGTACCCGAGGCTGGAAAAGATGGGTGGAAAATTCACATTTTGGGAAGAAAGAGGCCAACCCAGGTCAGTCACCCACCTGCCAAGGTCTGCAAACACCCAAGGATCCTGCTTTCACTCCCATCTATTTAATTCCTCTACACTAAGGCTCACGATTACTTAAGAGGCCCCATCCCTGGAATTGCTCAAGGCCAGGTTGGATGGGGCCCTGAGCGACCTGTTCTGGTGGGAGGTGTCCCTGCCCATGCAGGGGAGTTGGAACTAGATGATCCTTAAGGTCCCTTCCAACCCAAACCATTCTGTGATTCTATGATTCTGTCTTGCTGGCTCAGGAAATAGCCCCGGAGCTGCTTTTTGGAGCCTGTCAGCAGCACTCTTTTGGCAACCAGGGGCCTTCCTGTCAAGTGATACAAAGTGCTCACTCTCCTTTTTCCCTGGGGAGCCGCACATGCTTCCTCCAGCAGCAGCCCCAGCCCTTGTCAGCCCCCAGGAGCAGGGCAGCTGGCGGGATGCCCAAGGGTCTGGCAGGGAGGCAGCTCTGCACCCGCCTGGAGCTGCCACCACATCACATGGAGCCCCACAGGCTGCCGAGGTACCCGAGGCTGGAAAAGATGGGTGGAAAATTCACATTTTGGGAAGAAAGAGGCCAACCCAGGTCAGTCACCCACCTGCCAAGGTCTGCAAACACCCAAGGATCCTGCTTTCACTCCCATCTATTTAATTCCTCTACACTAAGGCTCACGATTACTTAAGAGGCCCCATCCCTGGAATTGCTCAAGGCCAGGTTGGATGGGGCCCTGAGCGACCTGTTCTGGTGGGAGGTGTCCCTGCCCATGCAGGGGAGTTGGAACTAGATGATCCTTAAGGTCCCTTCCAACCCAAACCATTCTGTGATTCTATGATTCTGTCTTGCTGGCTCAGGAAATAGCCCCGGAGCTGCTTTTTGGAGCCTGTCAGCAGCACTCTTTTGGCAACCAGGGGCCTTCCTGTCAAGTGATACAAAGTGCTCACTCTCCTTTTTCCCTGGGGAGCCGCACATGCTTCCTCCAGCAGCAGCCCCAGCCCTTGTCAGCCCCCAGGAGCAGGGCAGCTGGCGGGATGCCCAAGGGTCTGGCAGGGAGGCAGCTCTGCACCCGCCTGGAGCTGCCACCACATCACATGGGAAGGGCCTGGGCAGGGGAGGCAGAGGGGGGTTTTGGGGAGCGGGCTGGAGAATGGCAGAGATGACTGCTCTTCATGAAGAGCAAGGATCTGTACGTTCCTTCGCAGTCCAGCAAGGTGGCTGATCCCACCTGCAGCCACTCAGAGGTGATGCTCCCACACCAGGGCCTGACCTCCTGCATGGCTGCCCAGAGAGTGCAGGCCAAAATGGAACGGGCAGAAGTGAGGACTAGATCCAAAGGCAGCGCTGCTTTCTGACCCTTTCCAACCTGTCGGGCTTCAAACTAGAGGCAGAGAGAAAAGCAGAGGGTCTGTCTGATCAAGTCAGAACAAGTGCCACAGCCACACGATTTCATAGTTTACAGAAAGCTCCCTCCCATAGCAGAAGCTGTCCAGCCAGGGCTGAACTGAAGCACTCCCAGAACAACAAGAATAACAAGAATAAGAAACAAAAGAGCAGTAACATGATTCCCCCAATGATGCTACACAGCCACAGCAGCAGCAATGAGAACATCAAATTCTCCAGCACACAGGAGAAGTCCCTTTCACTACAGCATCCTAACCTTGCCTTATCTCTGAAACTTCATTTGGCCGTGGCCCTGTTTTGGGGAATTGACTCCATATCTGCAAACATACCCACCTAGATTTGTATTCTGTAGGTTGTACATACAAAACAAGCTAGGTTAAATTCAGTTCTTCTTCCGTACCTTCATAACCAGCACTTCCAGCCCTTAGTGAAGAGCCATGGGAGGGAGAGCTGACAGCACTAGTTTGAGCTGGCATGATCTGACCCTGACATACAACGCTGCCACTGACTCTCAGGTGGGTCATATTCTCTTTTCCTTGCTGCTTGGTTGAGCAAAAGGTCTTCCCTGTGCCTTAGATTTGTGAAGTACAGCCAAGGGTGCCAACTGCCTCTGTAAAGCATTTTAAGACCTACCCACTAAAAGGTCCAAGACCCATGAATTTCAGCAGCACTGTTGCCTGAATAAGGTAGTACACAGAGAGCTTAGAGGGTTGGATGAGTCTACTAAAATCATCCTTTGTTTCAAGACAAAAAGAAGATGCAAATAGAAGTATTCTGCTTAATTTGTTCATTCTGGAAAAGATGGAAAGTGCTTTCTTTAGTATCCATACACAGGAAGGATAAGGAAACAGCAAAGATCGGGGCAGCAGAGCACGACATTGCGACAGTCTTGTTTGTGGGTTCCCCATGTAATTGTCACATCAGAAACAGCAGTCATATCTGTGGCTTCTAGTAAAAGCTGAGTATTGTCAGGAGCAATAAAATTTACAACATTTTCAGTCTTTAAGCTTAAAGAGCACATTAAAATCACTGTGAAAAATGCAAGAAGTCAGACTTGATGGCCAAACTAGTGCCTCCTCACTAGGGCTTCTCCTCCAAATGTGAGTGAGGTCCTGAACCACATTCTCATCTAAGTAATTTTTCCTTTTACTTCCACAGTCAAAAAGACAATTCCTTTTAAGAGACAACACCAACAGAAAACCCTATAGTTCATGTGCATCACAACATCAAGAGAGGAGGACCACAATGGTAGCCTGGAGCATTTTTTCTTCTGTTGAAAGCTTCTAGTCATTGATCTGGGAGGCTCTGCAGGACAAGGAGTAAAACCTCAACTGGTATCAATGTCTTGGTGAATTCCGCCAAACTAGGCAAAGAGAGACACATTAGTGCATCACTGCTTCTTGGAAAAAGTTGAGCTCCTAGACTGCTTTTAACTCATCTAGCCTCATCCTGCATCCTTGTGAGACAATGATGAGAGGGAAGTAAGGCTCTAGTTGCACACCTTACATTGGCCTAAATCACTGCTGTGGCTGAAGTTGCTTGTAAGTTGGGTCAGGAGCATTAAGAGAGGAGCAGAGCAGGACTGGCAGGTGGTTTAGGGAGCAGTCAGGTAGGAACACTTCTCTCAGCAGTGGTACCAACTTGTGAAGGCTGCAAGTACCAGTGTTAGACATGCAGTAACACTGTCAGCTCAGGGCTGAAGGACAGAGACCATATGGTAGTGCACAGCAAGGCTTTGCAGTAATTCAGGCAAGGAGATATTCACCACTGCACAGCCCCATGGCTTCATGGAGCATTGAAGCAGACAGGTTGCATTAAATCCCACATCAACATGCAGCATCCAGATCTGATGCTTGGACTGAGTGAGTTTAAGACTCCACTGATCTCTGGGGCGACATGGAAAACACTATCCTCACATCCCTCAAGGCACAAAGAAAATGTCTTCGTTCTCACTTCTTTTTCACCCCTCTTAAAGTGATGGCATTCCTCACCAGCTGTAATCAGCATGCACACTCTCCCAAAGTGCCATTTAATACTGTCACACAGAACTGCAGCGTGACCCACTTTGGGTTATTATGTGCAATAATTGCAAGACACAGCAGTCCTGGTCTGCCAGGCTCCAAGAGGCTTTCTGCAAGGGCACTCACTCAATCCCCACTTTCTGTAGACTCTCAGCTACATGCCTGAGAGATGGACAGCATTTCTCTCAGTTGCATCCACCCCCACCTCTACTTAATTTCATGCTTGGACTGTGGTGGCTGCACTAACAGGGCATATCTAGTTTCTCCCTCATACGCTGATTAAACCGACATGGTGCTTTGCACAGTCTTCCACAGACTCCTTATCTCACTAAAAAGAGGGAGGAAAAAGCTCAAGGACAACTCTGAGCAAAGAAACACTGTCTCCTTTCCTGGTCCTGCCAGAAGTCACTCTGGGAAATGGTGTGCACCAGCTGTCAGGAAGCTGGGAGAGAAAAGTTATGATGGCTCAAGGGCTTGTCAGGGCAGGCTGGTGCTGGGAAATATTCTGGAGGTCTATTAACAACTTTTTCCAGTTTTTTCACTGCACTTTTCAACTGTATCACATTGAGGAGGTAGATAAAAGTCACAGGCTCGGAGAGGGTGTGCACAAAGGTTTTCAGAAGTGGTCTCTGCTTCTGAGAGCTCTGCAAGAGTTGCCCAGGACTGGGTCGTCCCTGCACCATCACAGTGCATGACCATGACAATCAGCTTCATGGCGGCTATGGGAGCAGGGCACTAAAGCCACAACTGAGTGCTGCTACTTTACATCAGTTCAAAAGGCCCTAGATCAGTCTTAACCAAATTATTGTTCCCATACTGCCTTCTTGTCTGCTAGGTTATGGTGTTGTTGAATGCACTCTAGCAAGCTTAGAAAGCTTTCTTGCTTTAGGACTAAAAAAAACCCACTTTTAAATGTGAAATCAGGAATTCTCATCTAATCCCATTTCCTTGTTTTTTCAAATGGTCATAAAAGCAGGAAATTTCTAAGGTCCACAATAACTGCAAAGGGTATTGCCACTACTAAAAGGTCCTTTCCAACCCAAACCTTTCTAGGATTCTAAGATTCTATGACCACACCAAGATAAATCAGTGGCAGAGCCATAGGTAGATAAAGTGATAGGAGACAGCTCTCCTTGTGTTAGGGCCTTGAGTAACTCTGAACATAGGATGGTTAAAGCAGCAGATGCCCCAGGACATCCATATGGACCACAGAACATTGAACCTATGGGATGCCTATCTTCTTGTAGGGTAGCAGAGCCTTGGGCAAATGGCCCCATGTACCAGTTATGTGTTTGGGAAACCAAATAACAGACTAGATTTCCACACTCCACCTGCCCATGTCCAACCTAGTTCACTTCAGTTCCCTGTATGAAGAGAATGGAGACACTATGTTCATCTCATGATAAAGCAGGCACTTAAAACAGGTCAGATGATTCCCACACCAGGTCTCCTAGCCCATACTCCAGCATACTCTTTGCAAATATTCCATTTGACAGGCTCTTTGGACAACAATAGAGAAATGACTGCAAAATAAGAATGGCCCCAAATCAAAGCCATCATCAATCCTGTGATCTGAAGCCCTAAGAGACATTTGGAAAATGCAAGTGCATAAACTTGTCATTCTCTCCTGCCTCCTTCTTGGGTTCTGGTACCATAAGACAGACAGGCTTTTCACTCCTAAAGGGCTTGTGAAGCACTCACAAATCCTTTCAGCTCATACTAAAAACATGCAACACCTTTCTAAGTTCCTTGGTTTCTCAAAGGAGCCAGCCCAGCATCTCCAGAGCCCATTATAGGAGAGCACAATGTAAGTATAAAAGAACAGACCATTTCCAACCCACAGGTTAGAGGCTTTGCTTAGAGAACCTCCAAATCTATCACCAGCTTATTCACTGTTTTCAATTCCCTTTGCCATAACCCTTGCAAACTAAGTTTAAGAGATATTTCTTCTACTCACACATACCTACAGTTGACATTTCTGCAGTTTAAAACAGGCTATTTCAGGAGGAAATATCTTTGCTTGGCTTGGGTTTTTTGATGGGACTAGAGAACTGAAGCTGATACCACTATTGAATGGAGCTAGGCCAGGTGGGTTATCATTCCAGATAGCAGGTCTGCTGGAAAGGGCTTTCACACATGCACACACACACACACAAACACACACACACACACAGAGTTGAGCTGGGCTGCTTAAAACACTGCAGCACTTATTGCTCCTTTAGGCCTATGAGTTCACTTCTAGGCTCCAAGCCAGCTTGGAAATCACCTAACCCACATGAGCAGCAAGGTTGTAAGGAGACATTTGTCAAGAAAAAGTTTCCAAGTGCTGTTCCCTGCAGGACATATCTCTGGGACCCTGAAACCAAGATAGTAACTAGTCAACACTTCAGGGACTATCCTTGGCGAAGTAAGCCAAGAAATGACTGCCCACCACCATGAGGGACAGGGCTGCCATGCTGGGGGGAAAAGAAGAAAGCACCTCCTGGCCCTGGCTCTTTTTTTGCCAAGAATCACAGAAATTTTTAATCATATTCTAGCACTTTTATGTCAAGTAAAAGACCCAAAAAGGCACGAAAGGGCCTTAGCTCATTTATGTTTTCTAGAAACAACAGTGGTAGCTACCTCCCAAGGTCCTCCTTGCAAACACCAGCATGAGGGGCAAGAGAAGGATGCCAGATAATCAGAGAATGGCACAATGGAAGAGGCATGGAGGCATCCATGCATCCACTGTGGATGGCATTACATTGTCCATGGGGCACTTCACTTATAGACATGCTTCTAAAGGAGAATGCAGCCCCACCAAAGCAACACATGATGGGCAGGCAGCAAGGTAGAGAGATGTCTCTCACAGCTCAGTATTGATCTACCCACAGAACAAGGGCCTTTACCCCAAATCCTGGCAGGGATAGTTGTGCTGGCCCTTCAAAAACTCATCCTTCTGTGTCCTCCCTCTGCAGCTCCTGGTGCATCAGCTTCACCTGGATCACAACAGGATGAGAACAGGTTCTGAGACATGGTGGGGGGTGATAAAGCAGCCTTGTTAGGCCAAATTCTGATACCTCACAAGCATATGCCATCACTGAGGAAGCCAATGGGCTTTTGGACCATCATATGGGGATGAAATTTATGCTAAAAACAAAACAGATTAAGGGCAAACCCCTATTGCATCCTGGTGTAACAATGTGCATGAGGTCACAGCTATTAATATCATCAGATTTCCCATCCCTAACAGTCCTCTTTTTCTTATTTTGTTCTAATTTCTGCTGTTAAGAGGTATCTCAATATTTGGGGGGTGCTGGGAAGGGGGGAGGCTGGTTATGTTTTCTTTCAAATTCAGTGGAGGCAGTGGTGTGCAGAGAAGCACAGCACTTCCCCTCTCTCACCCGGTAAGCTGCAGCACAAAGGCTTGGGGCTGATCTCACATCCTCTTCAACAATTAAAAGTCAAGGCCAGCAGCACAGCCAAAACTTGACACGCTCTTTAGAGAACAAAGGTCACAAGATTGAAGTCTTCACTCCCCGCTTTGGCTGAAGCAGCATGAAACATCCTCTTCAAAACCTAAGGCGGTTGAATCTTTATCAGGTGATGATGGCTTTTTGGAGAATAAAGACAGCTGACCTCTGTGTCTTCCCTCCTACTGTTCCACAAGAAACCTTCAAGCCACCTAATTAGTATAAATCATTTTCCAGTAAGTGCTCCTGCCCCTTGATGGTCTCATCAGACGCCAGGTCCAGAGATAAAGCTCCTGATGGCCGCGATAGCAGCTGGGCCAACTCTGGGTATGACAGCTGAAACAAGCCAGAAGCTGGATGGTCACAGGCTACAGTTGGCCCCAGCTCCCTCCGGAGCAGAATGAGATGAGATGGTCATCACCATGCAGGTGTGACCTCCACACAGCTGTAGGCCACATCCCTGCTCAGGCAGGGGGCTGAAGAGGACAACAGCTGGGCAGGAAATAAGCCAAAGAAATGCTGCATTAGAAACCTCAGCACTTCTAATGCTTTTGCATAGAGAGTGTTTTTGGAAGAGTAAATAAAATACAAAGTCAATATATGGTTAAATGGTTAGTTTCATGTCTGCAATCATAAAGCTGACACAAGTCAGTGCAGACACAGGGAGGCTCTGTCTAAGCCTGAGAGCACCAACACCCCCTGAGAAATGAGGCTTCTCTAAGTAATTTGGTTTTGGCTAATTTAAAACTAATCCTCAGAGCACATTGCTTTGTCAGCCTAGGAGTCTCACTCTTGAAAGAGTTCAAAAGACAGACTCATAGGACAAAAGTCAGCCATCTTCTTGCCCATCATGGGGTAGGACTAACCTCCACCTCAGAAAGTTCAGAGGTCCTTCCTGCCTGTTGCCTCTTCCCAATGCTCCTTGCTTCATCCAGCATGCTGAAATGCTTACTTGAGAGTCCACCCAATTCAAAGGTAACCTCCAACTTGAGGACACTTTGTGTGAGTGGTGAGCAAGGCCTAACACAGTCCCAACTCACCTTCTCTTCTTGTGCAAGGATGACCCGTGAGGGGAATCTACAGTGGAGGACTGAAATTGCCTTGGGGTTCACAGGATTTTGTCTTACTTGCTCCATCACCTCAGATTCTGAAGTGGGAATAAAGACTCACTGCATTTCCCCCCACACTTTGTGTTGCTTCTTATATAGCCTTTGTACCAGCACAGAGGGTTCCTCCAACACTTCTCCAGCAACCAGGGAAAACCCTCACAAAAAGGGTATTTTTAGGATCTTCCTGTTCTTCCTATCAATCGGAGGAGCAAGCAGCATTTTCCTACCATTAGCCCAGCAAAAACAGAAAGCACAGGGCACCACAGAATCAGATCTCTCATTTCCATGAAGAACTCAAAGACCTAAACCTAAGCTCTTCCAAACTTCAGCTCCAATTGCCAAGATTGAAACCAAGCAAACCCCACCAGCACCAGCAAGCTGTCTGGATTTAGCTATGAACTTCCAAATACCTGAGTCTGAAGCAACGCTAAAGCAAAAATCAAACTGACCTTCTCCTCTCCTCAGAGAGTGGTCACTCCCTGGGCACTGGCATGGTAAGAAGGAAGATTCAGGTCTTTGATCCAGCAGAAAATGTTTTGGTGCAGCAGTTTTCAGTCCGAGTGGCCCAGCAAAGCCAGGGGAGTGAGAGGAGGCAGCCAGCAGCAGGGTAGGGTTTAGAGAGAGAAGGGCCTCCAAAATGAAACTCACCCAAAAATATAATTTTTATATGAAACAGCCTCTGCTGATACTTTAAATTTCAGCGTGTAATTCTAGTTTTAAAAATTTTGTTTCCCCTCCCCAAAAAAAATGCAAGAGGAAGAAAAAAATACCAAATATTCTTCCGTTTTCTTTCATGGGATGCTGAGGAAATTCTAGAAAGTGGATGGAGAGATGACCAATATTCCTGGGACCCTCCATCAAAGTTTATCCCTAGAAAACTGGATTCAGCTTGATCAGATAGGAATGACCTCTATTTAAAAAAAAAGAATCCCACATCAACAGAAAAACTAATGATTAAAGAAATAGAATTGATAGTCATAATGGATGAACACACACATGCATTCACTCAGCTACTTGCTAACCACAGCCCCTAATAGGAGATAATGGCAGCTGCTTTCAAATGAAATGTCTAAATGGGTCTAGAGCTTGTTTTCTCCAAACTCAGCCAGGCATTACTGCTGCCACAGCCACTTTCAATCAAGCTTTTACTGCAAAGCAAAACAAAGGAAGAAGTTAAATCCATGGGAGATTTCCAATGAATACTTAAAAATCTTTTCATGGGACAGAGTGAGGGAACTCTTTACTAGCAATGACCTCAGAAATCTGGTAGGTTCACTACATTGCAGACTGTTCCCTCTGCTAGATTTTAATTAGCTAATTCAGGGCCTTGTATGGAGGAGGAAAGAGTAGTGCTTAAGCAGCAGAAAGTTCAGCTGACTTTGCTGTGTGCTTGGAATTTAATACACAAATACCAAGATCCTTTTGGGGACTGTTATTTTACACAGTTAAAGGTAGATGTATGGCCACTTGGAGCTTTTCAGTGGTCCAGGAGAGTTTTTCAAAGGACTGTGCACACAGAGACCGTGCCCACAGCAGCTCTTATATCAAATATATTCCCAGCTCTGTGTACCATTCATACACCTTCAATGCAAGGGGGATGTGTGCGTGGGGAGAGGTGCTGCCACACCGTACACGTGCAAACCTGCAACTGTGCAGACACACAACACGCACCAGAGGCATTTTCTCTGCCTGCCTGTTTCTCCCCCACAAGCTCTTTTCCCCCGTCTAAGGAACAAAGTCAGTGGTTGAAAGATTCAGCAGAAGTGCCTTGTTACGCAGAAGAAAGAGATACTTTAACTCAGCTGTCAATAAGTTTTGCCCATTTACATGCGTGCAGAACACTTTGAATAAATTACGTTTCCAGGATTTAGCTCCGACACTGGCCAAACAAAAGCAGACTTACAGCTCTGGGTGAGGGGAGGGGGCTGAGGGGGGGACACATTTTGCATAAGATAAAGTCCCTTCCAGAACCATGAGGACAAAATGGGTTGGTGTTTTCCTTTGAATAGCGTGGCTTTCGCATCACTCTCTGTCCCTTTTCAGATACATTTTCTGCTTTAAAAAACTGGGTTTTCTTCAGCCCTAGAGAGTCAGTTCCACTTATGGCTTCTGTGGGAGTGAAGATGGGATGGTTTTGCTTTTCTAATTACAGATCCAATGCAAGTAAAAATGATGTGGGAATGATGGGGTGCTGCTCATGTCAGGTAGAAAGGTGATCATTGGGAATCAGATTTTCCTACTTCTAGCGGGACCAGCAGCCAACAGAAGTGCTTACAAGACCCTGATGGGGGATTATAGCTTACCTTAAGCTTGCACAAAAGTGACTGCAGAAAATTTACCTGTGGGGCATGAAACAGAGGAGGATGCAGTCTGTCACCTCACTGAAGGGGAAGAAAAAGCAGCCTTCTCACAGATCAGTCCTATGCCAGGGGAATGAATCCCTTCAGCAGTCAAGTCAGTGGGATTTGTGAAGAAAAAATCGGAAAATTAGGTTTCCTGATTATTGAAGGGAGACTCATCTCTGTCCTTTATATGCCTGCAGGTAAGAGAGGTACTAGAATGGAATTAATCAAACACAAGTCTGTGTCCCCAGTAGAAACTGAGGTGGAGGTCCCAGCTCCATCTCAGGTAGGACAGACCAGCCACTCTAACAGAACGTGCTGATCTTCACATCCCTCAAACTGTAACGCCATGAGATAAAGCCTGGCTGCCTTCCAGGGTTGCACTGGTCAGTGACTTTAATAAAAACAAGTGAAGTAAAATAGATCCATGAGGCTGAAAACTCCAGCAAGTTCCTTGCAAAAATGGTAACAGAAAATATCCCCAGGTGACAGGCTCTGCAGAGCTTCAGTGGCAGCAGTTTGGGATGGGCAGCCAAAAAGAGCTGAAGACTACACGATTCCTTCCTCCTTGAAGGCAGCAAACATGAATTCCTGACCTCCCTGGTATGAAAACCAAATACACTGAAAGCGATAGAAAAGGAAACCACCAACATCACAACTTTGTGTTTAATATCACAGGGAACATGCAGAACCTTTCTTCACTGCTTCAAACAAGTGACTCATTCCCTTTGCAGCACCAACCCCCACAACCACTGCCAGCAAGAGAAACAACGTGGGGAGAAAAAAAAAAATCAATCTCAATTAGGTGAGTTCTCTGCCTCCAGCACCCATCAGTGATTGGTGCTTGACAAATGAGATGGGAAAAGTTTTGAAGAATAGCTCATCCTCATTGAAAACAGCTTCTCTGAAATTACCACCAGTCAAAACCAGTGCCAGAAGCGTGCCGGTTTCAATGCTCTTAATCTTATCTGCAGAAGAGGATCCAGGGCATCAGCTTCACTGATCTTTCCAGGAAGAGGAGCCCTAATCAAGCATTTCTCCCCATGAATAACAGACAAGGAATGTCTCCACTTGGCCAGTAGTAGCCTGTCAAAAATTAATAAAACACTGTAAAACCTGTTTTGGAAGCAGGGCAGAGCTAGCAGAGGATGTGATTGCTGTCTTATCTCCACCAGTACAACTGTATGAAGGCAAGGCTGACCCACGAACAGCCTGTTGCTCCAAGGTGGCCTAACCAGCAAATCTGAAAGGTCAAAGGCAGACCTATGGAGCTGGTCTACTATGCTGCATGGCAATCACCCCAAACAGAGGTCTCTGCCCAATAGATGATTTATATTTTTTTATTCTGAAGAAGAGTTGCAATAATCACTGATTTTCCTAAAGCTTCAGCTGCTGCAGCATT
The DNA here is from genome assembly GCF_000747805.2 of Chaetura pelagica. Taxonomy (NCBI): domain Eukaryota; kingdom Metazoa; phylum Chordata; class Aves; order Apodiformes; family Apodidae; genus Chaetura; species Chaetura pelagica. The sequence continues at coordinate 568,398 of NW_009953655.1, read as the reverse complement.
GCAACAATGTGAAAGCTGCAGTCAAAAAAGCACCTCTTTATATATATATACACATATATAACTCTGAATGTGCAGCAGAAATAGCCAAAGAACCACAAACCACTTCAGGTATGAACCTGAGAATAACCAGCCCCAGTTTGGGAACTTGACACATCACTCCGGAAGGCACCAAGCAGGTCATGTTGACTTTTTACTAGAGGATACCTCTGAAAAAGTAAAGCAAATGTTTACAAGCCCTTTTTCATGCCAGTTGGGCCTGGTTATTCCCAACCAAACCCCATGAATCCTTCATGGTTAGCAGACGATACCACATTTGCCAGTAATCATTCCTAATGTTGGGATGTCTGTTCTTTAAGCAAGTAAAGGCATTTTCAAGTGTGTGTGTGCATGCAGATTTGCCATGGCACTTCTTAGAGATCTGACAACACGTAGCAAAGGGTCAACAGTTCTCTCTGGAAGGCTGTGTTGATATCTGCTGCAAGATAACACACCCTGCAGTCAGAGAGACTTACTTATTTCCTAGGTTCCTTATCAGTTGTTATTGTAAGTAAAGCAGTACTATGTCAAATGCCCCTTCATTTTGACCTTACCATGGGCAGGACCCACTAAGATTTCATGGAATGTGAAATAATCATTAATACAGTCTCCATGGCAGTGCTAATAAATCATACAGCTCAACATCTTTTAACAAAGCAATAAAACTCTACCAAAGACATACCAATAAACTGCACACACAAGAACTCATCCACCCCCAGCTTCTTCCCTCACATTCCAAAAATGCAGAAAAGCAGCAGTGATGCTGGCTCCCATCCTCTAATCCTCAAATCCCCAATTACACCAAGGGAGCTGAAGATAACACAGATTTAAGACCTGGAAGGAAGCTTCTTCCAGAGGTAGAAGAAAGGTGTTAAATCAACAATCCTGGGTAACTGATTCATTTACCATGACACTTCTCTGCCTGCAGACAGGCAGGCAGCACAGTGTCTCTGAACCTCTGGCCTCCCGTGCAAGCCCTTAAGAGAGGAGCTTGGTGGTACCTCAGCCTTCCAAAATGAGCTGAATTTCAGGCCATAAGGAAAAGTTTTGCTTGTGTAAGGAGAAAGGCTGGCTCATGTATTAAACCTTCTACCGCTCACTGAAATCTGAGCATGAATTCACATTTACGGGCTTCAAATTAGCCTTTTCCACTTCAAAGAAGCCATTCCTGGTTTCCACCAGGACACACTCAAAACCAGGTCTCCTTCACCTCTAACTTCAGACATATGGAGGCGTAGGCACTGAAGGGTCCCTCACCTCACCTCCCTTTTCAGCCACTGAGGAGGAAAAGGTGCTTTTAGGGCATGATGCACCTCAATCTCATGCTGGTAAATAGATTGGGTCAAATAAATCCTGACCTGCAGCATAGCAGGGGCTGGACAAGCTTCTCTCCATCACACTGTCAGGGAGCACTGGGGTACCACTTTTTTATAGAATCCTAGAATGGTATGGGCAACATACATGCCTTTTTGCTGGTGGCTTTTTCCAACTGCTACCAGGATTTGATGCTCCCTTTAAGGGCAGTGGGTCCACAGGCCAGCGTGTCCACCTTTTCCTGTTCACACAAAGCAGGAGCTGCTGTATCAACCCTGTATCTAGCCATGGTGAAGGCCACCAAGTCCAACGTGTGTCACCAGCCATGTCAGTAAGGGCAGGATTTGCAGCACTAACTCTGAGAGGGAAGTTTTGCTTCCAGCTCCTGATCCACCACCCATCACTCCCCCTCCTGGATCCAGCTTCAACCTTTCTGCTAGGATGCTTTAAAAAAAAAAGTAATGTTTTCAGGGTCACTGTGAAACGATGTTGTTTTGAGCAAAGAGAACTGCCTGAACCTGATTTACTGACTTACTGGACATCCTGTCCATGCTTCACAAAGAAAACACCAGGCAAGCTTGGAGCACAGACCTCTGAGGCCCTCCCTGCTTGGGATGCTAATTCCCTCCATGGTGATGAAAAAGCCATAAGGGCTTTTAATCCTTCCCACTCTGGGTATAAATTGATCTCCAGGAGGGAGGAAAACCACCCCTTCATTCAAATACATATATTACACACTTGGAAGCAATTAGCCTGTGTGTGAAGCTCCCAGACACAGCCATTTTGCTGAGAGTGGCCAAAAGGTACCGTGGGTCTGTCCAGATGTTTGTCCAGACAGTGTGAACTGTCATGTGTCTTCAGGTACTGGTACCTGGCAGGCAGCACTTGGGGGCTCTGGGTAAGGGTGGCCTCACCTTGGCTATTAGGTAGCTAAGGAGTGGGCTAGAGCCTGTCCAGGCTCAAGCTTTGGGGAAAAAAAAAGTGGGGACTTTCCTGCAAACTACTCAGAGGCTTTAATTACTGGCACTACATGCAAATAGATGAACCATACATAGCATCACTATTAACTATCCCAGGAACCTAATATGGCCAGGACTCAGCTCTCTGATTCACCTAAATGTAGGTGTCTAACTCCCATCACGGTTTGCAGAGAGCTGGTCAACTCACTCACTAACATCTCCATCGACTCTGACAGCAGCTCAGACGCTGGCACATAGATGACTTAATCTGAGAGCTGAACATCTCCCACAGTGCTGTGGCTTCATGCATTCCTGTGCCTCGTCAGATGAGCCCTCCTGGAGTGGACAAAGAGGTCTCTCTGCATGTACCCACCTTCCCACACTCCCCAGCGGTGCAGAAGCTCCTTGTCCACCCCAGAGACTCGAGGCACCAGCACAGCTGGCTTGGAAAATAATTTGCAGTCCTGCAGACATAGGGGGGATCTGTCCTACCTGAGCAGGAGCACACAGAGGGAAACAAGTGCATGTAGAGGAAACAGCCTGGTGTTCATCAAGGCTGTCCTGGTGCTCCTTGCAGGCTGCTGCTAACTTGAGGTGGGAGGCAGGGAGAGGAGCCCCATGTGCAGGCAGCAGTTTTCAGAAACACTTATTCATTCCCACTAAATCCTCAATCCAAACCTTTCCCTTTTGCTGGAAGCCTTTACAAACACTAGCAAAACCTTTCCCGTTAATCTTTCTTCATCTCACTAAAACAACACAGACTGACTGTCTCCAGGGAAGGCTGTCACAGGATATGCAGGAGGAATCTATCATTTGTAATACACGGAAATATAACTTACATGTATCAAAGGCATTTTCTGTAAAAAATTAAAAAGGCAGCAAAGATTGGAAGGCCAAACCCTCATTGCCTTCCAGCTACTGTGCTTAGCAATCGTGTGAGCAACAGTCTGAGCAAACCCAATTAATGTGATTTGTAGATTGCACAGATTAGCAATTGTGTTCCAATAGCAAATCCCACAAGGAGACCCTTTCCTTTATGTTCCTTTACAGCTCCTCATTTGTTACCATAACAGGTAAGGGCACCTATCTGAATCCCTCAAATTCATGTGCTGCCAGGTGTGCATCCCTGGCATCCAACAGCACCATCCAACCAAGGACTGCAGAGATCTCTGCAAATTCTAATTCTGAAAACTCTCTGATATCTACACCAAGTATATAAGCAAAAACATTGACACTGAGGTATCAAGAGTTTCAATTTAGCTGTTAACACAGAAAGTCTGGACCAGAAATGAGCTTTTTTGAGAACGTCATATCTGATGGGCTTCACACTTCAACCACCAGCTGTACTGAGACTCTTGCACCCTCCAACAACTCTGACTTGATCCAGACTTGACTCCCAGTGTGATCAGATGCAAATGGGAGACCCTTTGCACAGTAACAACCCAAACAAGGGGAATCTTCACTAAAAAAAAATAAATTAAAAAAAAAAATCCAGACTTATTCTGAGAACTGAAAAATGTTTCAGAATTCACTCCTAGAGTAGAAATTGTTCTTTCAGCTTTACCAACAGTTCTCTCTCAAGTCAAAATGCCTGACATAGAAGCACACTGTCCAAGTTGCAAGAGATTCTAGTAGTGTTTGTTTTAAACCCAGGGATGTCTCTCTAATGTGTTATGTGAAGCTGAGAAAAAAATCACAGCAGCAACAGAGGGATATGGAAATGGGGGGAGGAGGATTGGTACTGCATCAACTAAAGAAACATGTTCTGCTGGCTAAAATAAAACAAAATTCAAGATGTCTGATGAATAGATCTACTGATACTGACTGGATTTCTGTATTTCTAAAAACATGAGCACTTCATAAATACAGAGAAATATTCTGTCATCGCCAAAGAGAACGTGCCAGTTTTCTATAAATATAGACATCTGGCGGTGGTTTCTTCCACTGTGATGGATTTCTGGTGTGAAGAATGCTACTTTGTGAGAAAATGCATGTTTAAAATTAATTTCATGTGCAACAGGTTACAGTAAAGAGCAAGAAAGATTTGCTGGGCAGAAGCACATAATGAAAACACTGTTCCCATACGGCTCCTGACCCTCAGTATGAGGTTGACTGCACGATACTGTACCAAGTAAGTTCCTCCCAGCAGCACTGTGAAGCTTAATTAAAGCATGCTCACAAATTGCCCTGAAACCTGAAAATGGGACTTCATGTTTGGTATCATCATTCCAGCCACGGCCAAACACCACTGAGAAAATGATGAAAATTAAATATCAGTGAATATCTGCATGCTCTGTACAAACCACCTGAGGGCTGCCACAAACAGCAGCCAGGTGGATGAAATCCAGTGCTAGAGGGCTGTGCCATGGCTTCTTTCTTGTTTTTTGTTGGTGTTGTTTCTGGATTTCTGGCCAGATCTCTGTCCTAATCTGCCCTGCGATGCACCCGTCCACAGAGTTGCGTCAGACAGAGGGCAAGTTGGGGACACACGGGGTGACAGCAAAGATGTGAGGGGCGGGCCCCTATAACATCACTAAGGCTTGCTTGGGCTGAGAAGGGATGCTAATCTCAGGCCCCAAGAGTGACAGAACATGTTTTTGTATATGGATATAGGCTACATCTTCTGTCTGCATCTGCCTTGTTCACCAGGCTCCCTAAAGCAAAGTCATTAACATCAACAGGCTAATCAATTTGGGGCTGGAAAAGTTTCCTTTCTGGTCAACATAACTTAAGTGTAAACACTCCCTCACAGCTTAACAAAAGCCAGCAGCTCCAGCAGAAATAAAACTTCAAGAAAAGGGGAGCTGGAGTTGGCAGGGGGAGTTGAAAAGACAACCCCATGCTTTCCTACACCATCACACATCTTTTACAGCAACTGGGTGTTTAGAGTGACAGTGTTGCTCCTCACCCTTTTTAAACCCTGGTTGGAGGAATATTTTCCAACTGGAGCCAACAAAAGAGCAGAGCCCAAAGCCTCCCTCATTTGTCCAGCCTTGCCTGTGCCCTTCAGTAAAACCTGCTAATTCACCAGCTCCATTAGCACCCTTTCCCCCACCCCCCTTCCAAACCACTCTAAAAGCATTTCAAGACAAAAGACAAAGGGGGGAGTGACGGACCCATCAAACCCAAGTCTCCAGACAGCTCTTATGTGTGTCAAATACTCACAAAAAATCCAAATAAAGACAAATCCAAGAAGCCTGGATACCCTGTGCTATCTCTGCAGGCTGGCTGCTGCCTTATCAGCTCCGACAGAAACCAGCATTTGAGAAAAATTCAGTAGCCTTTGGGTGGAAGCTGGTTCCTAAGAAAACAGGCAGCCGAATTACTGGAAGTCGGTACAAGAGAAAAGGGTGAGTGGGTAAGAGACAGGCTGGAAGACTCCACCATCTTCTTACCATTCTCCAGCAGGAAATATGCTGCCATGTATGATTTTTTATTATTTTTCCTAATTCACACCCATTGCACAGGCCAAGAGCTACACGGGTGAACAATGACTCAAAATGCTGCTTGTTCTTAGCAGGGAGCAATGGAATCCAGGCAAAGCCACCAGCTCTTGGTACGAGGTTTCAAAGTGCATCAGCAATGGAAGAAGACAGAAGATCATGCCCAACACTGCCATTAGGTATCACTGTCCTGATGCAGAAGCACAAAGATGGGGCTTTTTCCCACCCTCACTTAAAACAAAGATGTTCTTTTTGGATAAACTCTCCATGGAAAAATGGAAATCTCCACTTTTTTCCTCACAAAAAGCAAAAGCCCAGTTTGCATTCACACATAACTCACAGCACAGAGATTTTGGCAGCCACCCCACACAGGAGTTGGACATTCCCTTTGCAGGGGTGTGAGGGTCCCACTCTCAGAAAAGTTATGAAATAGTTACAAAACCCTTTTTCTTGACGTGAATTGATGGGTAAAACGTGCTAGAGAGAGAAGAGCTGTCTCAAGGCCAAGGGCTGCTTTTTAGAATCTCATTTGTAATGTGACAGAGGGAACAGCTGGGGGGAGGACGTCTGCTTCTCGTCAGCCCCAGAGGGAAGGACGGACAGACGGACGCTCCGCAGGGAGCTGCCCTGGCATTATAAATGCCTCTGGTAGAGGGTGAGTGGCTTTCTACCTCTGACCTGACCTTTTCTCCTCTAGAGAGTCCTCACAAATCTTCCTTAACAACTAACAAAAACTGAAGTGACACATCTGGGGTCCCAAAAACGCCCTTCCCCCCCCCTTGCCAAGTTTTGCCCAAGATTGCATTGCAGAGAAGGAAGAGGGACAAAGCAAAGGGAACTAACTGCAAGTGTGCAGGGTGGTCACAAAACTGAGCTCAGGCCCCAAAGTAACAGCACATTTCAGGGCAATGCCTATCCCCAGCTCCCAGAAATCATCAACCAAACTCCAGAATAATGGGACTTGGTTAGAGGAATCATGGAAAACTTGCTTCAGCTCTCTCTTTAGTTACCTTCCAGTGTCTAAGCCAGCCAACAAGGTTGGTGCATGCAACCCACATTTCCAATCTATCCTTCAAAATCATCAAGGCTGAAATCTTGTGGGTTAATTTCTCTTTTCCTCAACTGGAAGCTGAAGCTTTCCATGTGCCCAGAAAAGTAATTTTAAAGGTAAAAGCCCAATGTTAGAATCCTTCTGAAATAACTGCTACCACTTCAGCCTATGCTTAGGTCCTTTATATTTCAAGTAAGGGTAACATACTGTGTAACAGGTGCTCAGCAAGTGTTTTTTTTATTTTTAATACAAGCAATGTTAAGGTGCTTTAAAGTAAGTTTGTGGTTAAACACTTGGTAAAAATGTTGTTTGAGATCAGAAACTTCTATTGTTGCAAATTACATTGAAACACTGTTCTGTACTTCCCCTTGTGTGTCTCCACTGTTGTGCTACATGGGTTTCAGTGGATACAAAGTGGGATGAACTCAAATAGATGTGTCATACATTATTTTCCTTGTTTTATTTGACTTTAATTACTTCTTAATAGTAACTGCTGTTTGAAAAATCTCTCTCAATTGAGGGTGTTGGTCCTGCCTTGGGCTGCTTGGCCCTTTTCCACTGAAATGCCCTTTCAACAACCACCACAAGCCCTTCCAAGCAAAACAAAATCTTTTGGAAGAACTACTTTTTCTGCACCAGTGTGAAAATTTGCCTTTCTCAACTTTCTTCCCCTTCTCTAGATTTCAGGTTGGCTTTTCTTTGTACTTTTCCAGGAGGGAAGAGAAACCAATAGTGGGCTCCAGTGGGATACAGAGCAATGCTTGCAAGAAGGTCCACCTATTGTGAGCACACCCCGATGATGATGATTATAATAATAATGATGCCTTAATATATTCTTTTTTCCATTAGAGGAAATAATAACAACAACAACAATAATGTTTGAATAATCTCTTTTCTTTTTTTCAATTAGAGAACTTTCAATTTCTTTCCATCAAAAACCAAACCTGGTTTGATGCCTAGCTTGCCCTAAAGTCAATGATGAAGTTTGAACCCAGCAGAGAGGGGATGACTGGACTTGTGATTCACACATGCAAACCACGTTGGGTATGCAGTGCAAGACCTTCAGTCCAGGCAGGAACGATACCTTTGCACCTGCTTCACCTTGGGCATTTGCCCAGAGTTCAAGCACAAAATTATCAGTTGTGTGGGTCTGTAGAGTAGCAGCAGCAAGAATTCCTTACCAGGGCAATGTCTGCTTTTCACGGGGCACTGTAGGAAAATACAAGATCTCAACTTTCTCAGATATACGGGAGTAAAAGAAAACTCTTGTGACTGATGGGTCTGGTTTTCACAGGGAGCCTCTGTCAGAGCAAAGCATAAAGTCTGTATACAAAGAGCTGTTAGTACCTTGCAGTTAAGACTGTCTGTCTTTCATTCTGGGTTTGACAGCCCTTAACACAACAACAGAGCTTTGGTACAATTAAGACTTCCAGGCACTAACCCCAATACTGGGAAAAAAAACAAAACCCACACCAGCTATAATAACAACTCTGCCTTACTCTGTGTTCATTGTATCAACCAAAACCATTGCTCCTTTGCTGACCTGCTCTCCAAGAGCAATATTAAATATTTTAGACATGGTAGTCCTCCTCCAGCTCTGCCTTAATACCTGTCTTGTAGCAAAATACCCTCCAACACATGCCACAGACAGAAGGCCCTGCTCCAGTTCTAAGGCTGGGATACTTACAGCAGAAAGCTTGTTCAATTACTTAGATGGATTTTTCATTTCCCTCAGACAAGTTACTGGGTCTGCTGGCTGGGGTGTTGGGGGTTTTTTTGCATGTAGCATAATACCTGCATTACTCTTGCAGATGTAAAACGGAAAATGCCTGTAAGTATATAACCAAAATATCTGTATCAAGAGGCTATTAAAATTCATTCAGGCTCATTCCTCTCTCCTGTTATTTCAATTAGTGTCTGATAACTACTGTTCCCTTTTAATTCTGCATGGCACTTTTTTCTTCTTCTTCCAAACACTTGTCTCAGTGAAAGTTTGACACTGTTTTTCCTTCTGGAAAAAGAAACCCCAAAGTTGTATTTTCAACCTCCCGGCTCAGTGTTTCCCAGATATTTTGAATCAGGGACTGCTGCCAAGATTCACATTTTTCCACAGATCACCACACAGCCTCATGCTCTCAGCAGAAAGCCATCGTGGTGACACAGATGTGGGGATGGACCCTGGAGGGGATCTCATTGCCCTGTTCTTCTTGCCCTCAGTGTAATCCATGAGCTAGCATGGGAACTGGCACTTGCCCCTCTCACATCATCCAGGCCTGAGTAGATTTGGCAGATTTTAAAAGTTATGTAAAAAAAAAAAAACCACACATATCCCTGCTGCCTTGGGGTAGTTATAATTATTTAGTACCAAGTTCTGATTTTCCTGAAAGCATCAGAGTTTAATCTTCTACTGCAAAGTAACCCCAGCAGCCTTCATGTCAGCACTAAGACATGCACCAAGATCTTCCCCTCTAAAAAGACTGGATCAATAGTCAAACAAAAGCATTTTCTCCAGGATGCAGCATCATGGTTCATCACATTAGACATGTCTCAATCATCCTCCGACAGAATTAACCCACCATGTGTAACAGACCAACAAAAACACCCCTCTCCTTAAGAAAGCCTCTCAAAGTGTTGCTAATGCAGCCCTGTGGTGTTACCTGTTTAGCCTACTGGCTCTTTTTCCCTGGAAAAATATCTTTGCCCACAGGGAGTATTTTGCACAAATTGTTTTCTCTGCCTTGTTTCTGCAAACCCCTGAAGCCATGTCAGTAGTCAGAAGCCCGCACAGAGACAAAGCCAAGGTTATGGAGGAAATCTGGCTCCCTCTCAGGCCTGGGTGACATACCATGTTCATCTTCATACCAGATCTGATGCTCACTGTACTTGGACCAGAGGGAAGTGCATCACCAGCAACACTGGTTGCAGCCCATCTTTGCTACTGGCAGTGCTCCTGATGGAGTAGCTCCTTCCTTGCAGCAGGTAATGCCACAGGAGGGCCAGCAAAACCTGGCAGCATCACCTTGTCATCTCCCAGCTCCCCAAAGTGATCCTTCTCCTTCAGATGCCAAAAGCAGAAGACAGAGGAAGATGCCCATTTCCTAATAAAGCACTCCAAGTTTCAAAGAAACACTGAAACAAACAGGAAATCATTGTGATATAGAGTGTGGAAGCTGGAATCTCCCAATGCAGAAGGGTCAGCAAGGTGCTGCTTTCTGACTGAGCTGAACCAAGAGCTAAAGTCAAATGCAGAAGGGTCATCAAGGTGCTGCTTTCTGACTGAGCTGAACAAAGAGCTAAAGTTAATGAGGAATAATTACTGCCTGTTCAGAATGGCCCAAACCACTTCTGGATAAGATGTTTCTACCAGGGTAATATACACTTTTTCCAGTGGGATCCTCCGAGAGAGACCCAGAATCCAAATCTGATTTCTCCAGTCTCCACATTCACTGTCCCTGGGCAATGCTACGCTTTGCAGCACAGACCCTGCTGCATTTTACATTCCTGAAGGGTCACTTTATAAACATTCATATAAACGCTCAAGTCCTCTGAAGTATTGAGCCCTCCTGCCAGAAGTGGGCATGGAAAGACTTGCTGTCTGTGGTCACACTGTGATATCCCAAGAGCTCAGGTCATGCTCCTACAAGTTAACTCATCACATTTTCCTGGCTGGCTTCCTGCACAGGTTAGCTCCCAGAACACCCAACAGCAAGATCAGAAGAGCTCTCATACTGGCACATGGAAGTTTCAAGGCCAGAAGCTAAGTAGGACAAGGACAGGATGGTGGTGAGGTCGACTGCAGTCATCTTCAGCTGCCATGGGATCACACCTGATAAGAATTTATTGCCAGGATCAGAGCGGCTGCGGTCGGGCAGAGGAAGGGGGGGGGTCCTATTTGTGCCACTAATGGTTGATCCAACTTAGCAGGACAGAAATCAAGTGCTTGACCTTTCCCAACATCATGTGAAGCAAATGTTCCATATGACATGACTCCAGCATTATCTACCAGGCACAGGTGCATGACTGCAATTAGAAATGACCAACATTTCATACATAACAGCACCTTTCAACCCAACTCAGCCCATCCAAAAACGTTTGGAGGCTCAGTTACCATGTCCTTCCCACCCTACCTCCCCAGCACTTTGCCAGTTCAGAAGCACCAAATAATTCCCCATGAAGCCTCAGAGCCACTACTTGGAAATTATACTGGAAGCCATAATATCTCTCTGCAGGCTGGTAGATCTTAAACTTGGTTTATCCCAATACCATTTCTCACCCCCAGCCCTAAACCAACTTCCGCCGAGAACAATGCTGCTGGTTTGTGTCTACAACAGATTTATTCCCCTCTTCCAGCAGCTCACACTGCCTGTACCTTAAGGGGCAGGAGCTGCTTGAAGAGAATGGTTCCTTCTGGTTTCTGGGAATAAAAGGCTGCCCTCCATAATCAGGGTATTGTTCTCCCTAAATGGACCCAGACTCTGCAAACACGCTCCTCTGCGCAGCGCTGGGAGGGCGGCCGTGAGCGTGTGCACACACATACATGCCGGGAATGTGTCTTGCTCTAAAAACCAGTAAATTATGTTAATTCATTTCCTCTGCCTAAACAGTGGTAATAAACTATGGGAAAGGAGGAGGAAAAAGTAAACAAGAGTTAATTACAAAAAGGTGAGGGGGAGAGGTAACTAAATAACTCCACCAAATGTCTCCTTTGGGAAATGACATTCACGCTCCAGCTTGGATGGGCTCCACACAGCTTTCCCTCTGTCCTGCTGGAAGCATAAATGAGACCATAACAATTTAATTTATTGGGTTTTTAAATAAGGATTCAGCCTATTTTCACAATTTCAATCTGGGGAGCTGGGCAACAAGCCCCCACCAGTGCTCTGATCCATGACAAGTGCATCCCCAGGGGCTTGGCTCCACACATGAGCCCTCCGGTGACTGAAGCCAATACGAACAATCAGAACCTATTTGTAATTTTCTAACAGGAAAATAATTTCACTAAGCAAACCACCACGCTTTGACTCAAAACCCTGATTAGCACAGTTTGAAAACAGGGCAGCATACTGTTCTGGGAATTAACTTGCTTGACCCCTAGTCTATAATGGCACTCAAATAATCTGTGAGTCAGACAAAGTTGAAAAACTCTTGGAAGACCACACTGAAAGAATTTACTGGATTTATTGGATTTTCTAAGATAAAAGAAAAATAAGCCTCCAACTCCACTTAGCTAGTCTGTGGTCTTCAGAAAAGACAAGCTTTTTCTTCTGACACCATCTAGAAGAGGAACAGAAGAACACTGCCTATGCTGAGCAGTATTTTTGGGTCTCCATTTTATTTTTTCACTGGAAACTGTCAATAAATACTAATAAGTAATATAAATATATTTGTCTATTGCTGTGAATACTTTTGAATAGCACCTTGCCATTTTCTTCCTTGGGATTAGAGATAAAACACGGGGAAAAGGGACAGATTTCCACCCCTGTCAATCTACAATCCTCCTCCCACCAGGATTACTCACAAGAAGACAACCCCTGAATTGAACTTCAAATTAAATATCCTGAAGCTACTTTATCCACTGCAAAGATGTACTACTCTGATATTTTCAATTAACTTCCAGTGTCAGGATTAAACCTGCACTATCACAAAATGCTACTTGAAATGCTCCAAATCCTCTGGTCTACCAGTTTGAGCAAGCAGGGTATCAGGAAAAGCGTTCTGATTTAGGGACACAGGCAAGACCTTGCTCTGGTCTAGATAAACCACAGCCCCATCCCTACCTTCAAGTTTCTCCAGCCCCTGAGCAAACTGCTCTGACTAGCCTCTGCCACTTCTTTGTGTCTCTTTGTATCCCAGAAACAACAGATGTATGCTGAGAGCAGTAGTAAACATTTTCAGATAACAAGTCTGGCAAATAGAAATCAACTGTCCAAAGCCAGTTTCCCAGCACGTGTAAGTATCTCCCTAATGGGTTTACGATTCCGTGTCAATCAAACCTGTCAAGGAAAAGCAAACACCTGTCCCAGCTATAATTAAGTTGAAAGCTCCATTCTCATTAGCCTTTAACAAAATCAACCCCAACAATGCTGCATTTCTGATTGGTTGTGAATACCAGGAGGAGGAAAGATACTCATCAGCTCTGATCTGTTAATCTAGTTTTATATTAACTGTTGCATATCATGACAAACCCTCCTATGGCTTCATGACACCCTGTACAGAACTGAAGCACAGCCTGGTCTTACAGGACTCCCAATTTCTGCTTGCTGGCAGGATTATAAATCTAAGTCCTACTCAGGGAACCGAACCTAAAGGGACTGTCACCTTTGTAATGGAGAGCAATACCCAACCCTGAATATTTAAATACAAAGTAATTTATCAGACCACAAAGCCTGATCTCCATATGCTAGTGGAGCTGGCAATTCTCCTCCCACTTACCCACTTTAAACTGCCCAAAACACATTAAACACTTCCTAATACTACTTGTCTGGATAAAAAGATGTTGTGATTGCAACCAAAATATTATGATAATTTGCAAAAGAATATAAAAATGTTTGATCCACCCAGAAGGTGAGCAAGATGGCTCATAGCATCCTCTCTCAGAAGGGTATCCACTCTGAAGGAGTTTTAGTTTTGGTCAAATCCAAACAAGCATTCTTCCTTCCACAGAGAGCCTGCAGTATCCCAGGGGAGATATCCCACAATGTCCAGAGGTTTACCCTGTTATTCATTAACTCTTCCATCCTTGACATGCAGTTCATACACCTGTAACTCATCTGACACTTGTCATTGCTTAACCAGTGTTAACAGAACTGTTTAGGTAAGAACAACTGCTGAGAAAAACTGCTTTCTCTGTTACCCAAACTCACACAAATCTATCAGACAAAAAGAAAAAGAAGGAAAATAAACCAGTTCATGGTGCTACAGCATCTGCAGCAGCCTGACTCCTATAGTTTGGTTTCTTCAGCTTTGGGGGGGCTGCTAGAGTTGAGTAACTGTCTCTTCTCCCTCCTTTGGGATTGATTTGGTTTCACATCATCCACTTCTGTCTAGAAAAATGAAGATTTAAATCCATACAAGGCAGTAGTAAGAGACTGGCTACTGTAATGAAAGCCCCCCTTCTACAATAGAATGCTTCTACTCTGAGTCAAGCATTGGTCAAAAGCCAATCAAGCATCACACCTTCACCTAATGATGTGGGCACCTGGGAGAACACAGGTGAAAAGGCAAATGAAGCACAGATTTAAGAAAGCCACATCCCAACACCCTCTTGGGAGCCCACAAGCTGCCCACTCAAAATCCTCCCCCAAGGCTTGGCTGCACCAGGCTTCAAGAGCAGCAGTACATGAATCCAGCCTCCATATTATCTTGGAGCTTGGCTACTACTTATGTTTCCCACCATGTCCTCCTCCAGCTCTTTTCCTGTCCCAAATACCTTGTTCTGGGCAGAACTAGCCAACCCACAATTGCCATGAAGAGTTTGCACAATGCCAGTACCAAACTCTTACAGTTATCAGTTGACTGGGCACGTGTGAGCAAAGAAAATAAGATTTTTTGGGGAAAAAAAAAAAAGCCTATTGCACAAATTAAGTCCACATTTCTGCATTTGTGTGCTGGTCCTGTGTTTTTATCTAACATGCACAAATACTGACAGCTCCTCAAATAGCCACAAAGTCAACACCACCCAAGTGGCATCCAGGGTATGACACCTCTTGCATCACTCACTTCACTTGACAGGATTGTGTAAATATTTAATGAAAAAAAGTTTACCAGACATAAGAACAAATTATTTTGGGTTCCATCAAGCTGGAATCCACTCAGAGAGGCTGAGAATAGAGGTGCAGCAATTCTGAGAAACATTAACCTGCTCTGAGGAGCCTCTGTTCCCAATTTACATTTTTCTTCCCTTAGTGAAGCTCAAAATTAAGTTTGAACACTTAATGTAAGAAGTAGCCTGGAGTTATTGGCTGAAATTCTTCCTGAAAATTGGAGGGCTTGGGATGAAATAAAAATGTTAGGTTATTCACAGCTCTGCTGGATACTGTGTTTCTACTGGGATACAATGGGGAGACTGTGTACTCAGGGCAGCCAACCAAGCCTCGTGCAGCCCGTGTTTATTTGACTCTGAAGAGGAAAAAAATATTTTAAAAAAATCAAAAGATGTGAATGGATTCAGCAGCAAACAGCATATATTAACTTGTTAAATAGCACTCAGGCTAGTCCTTAGCCCCTTCACACCTAGCAACACAGTCCATGGAATGGCCCCCTTTATGTGGGGGTAAAACCCTCTGCAGAAAAACAGAGTTAAAGCAATGAATTTCCAATATGCTTTCTGCCCCGGCAGTGCACACTCCAGCCCCCAGACAGAGCTCACAGTGGGCAGAAGAACATGTCTCTAGAATAAAAAAGGTGTCTCTAGAATTAAAAAAAAAAAAATAAATTAAGCCAAACCTATCTGGTTGAGCAGATGAACGGCAGGATCCAAAATACCACCCGTAGCCCACATCTCTTCTGCTGTCATAGAGGACAGATTCATACAGAGGTTGAAATCACAGATAATCTGTGTAAGTCATCCTTCAGGGATGGAGCCAAAGCCCATGGGACTGAGTAGGAGTCACGGCACCAGCACTTACAGGCTCTGAATCAGGTCCTGACCTGTTAAAACTGGCAGGGGCTGCATCTGTGTATCTTACATGACAGCAGAACAGCAGGATCAAATTATTCAGGTTTACTTTTGGAATTATTTTTCTTCTACCACATGAATGAGCACCAGACTCCATAAGGTTTGCAGCAGACAGTGGTCTTTGCAACTTCTACATTCACACTGGTTCTGCTCTTTAAAAAAAAAATCCCTTATAGGACTAAATGTGTTCCACCTTGGTACAAAAGATTAGGACAGGTCAACACAACTAAATACATAGGGAGGCATTACTAGTAAATGAAGGTTCATGTCAAGGCTGATTACAGAGAACAAGAAAAGGAATAGAAATCCAGATTAAATGTTGAAAATCAAACGACCAAATCCATTTCAGCTCAAGCACCACACCAGAAAACACAGGAAAAGGTCAGGTGAGAGACAAACTCCTTGAAACAAGACAAAATGAGCAGGTAAGTGAAAGAAAAGGGAGAAAAGAGCATTTCTACTGACACCTGTAATGCTGGCATTCATTTGCACAGACCTTTTACAAGGCACTGCATACAAAGCTAGGAGCTTCCCATCTCAGGAAATCAGAAAGCTGCACTGGTCCTACTGCCACTGAATATATAGAGCTATAAATAAAGGTTGTTTGTGTTAAATTCAAACTAGGCACAAGAGGATCTCTGTATTATTATTTTCCCCTTTCAGCAGAAAGTTTTATCTCTTCTAATAATTAATCTAAAACTGCACAGTGAGACAGTGACCATCTCTACTGCAGTCACAGTATTATCAGATGGGCTCATTGGAAAAGATCAGCTCTATCAGCCAGTTCATACCAGGTGACAAACTTCATCTTCAGTTAATAGATTAGTACCGATGGTCCCAAACCTTGAAAAGCAGGTTCCTACTTTCACTTTTTTTTTGTTTTTGAACAACACTGTTTTCCTGGAAGAGCCATTTTCCTGTAATTTATCAAGAACCACCCCATAGCACATGAAAGTTTCTTCTGTGGCTTAGAGTCAGACTTTGGAGTCTAACCTTTGCTGTGTTCAAGTTCATCACAGACAAGACGTATTTCAATTTGCTGCTTGCGTCTTTTAATGAAGGTCAAAGAAACACAAGGACTTGAAAAACAAAGTTATAAAAACTTTAAGGAAAAGCTACATGTATTTGAGCAATTTGCTGAGTTTTGTAATATTTCTAATTAAAAAAAAACCAACATGAAATCAACCCTAATTTTCCAGTATGACGCACACTGTATTTTATGTTTAAACTCTGCCGCAGTTTAAAGCGGCCGACGGCCTCAGAAGAAGGGAGGAACAGGGGTTTGAAAAAAATAACCAGGATTTTCTTAGCTCATCATGTTGACTCAAGGTAAAAGTCATGCTGACAGATTATTCATGAGCAACTTCCCCAAGACCACGATCCAAAAAAAATGCCCCAAACTTAACCAGACAGTGTGCAGTGACATACGTAAAGCCTGAATCAGGCTGTTAAATCTGAACGTGCTTCTCCTTTACAAGCGTGAAATTACCTGATTGTAATTTCTGGTAACAATCATTCAACAAGAATAAAGGAGTAAAGCAGAAGCCAAGAACCATCTCTCTTATATTATTAATTTTCACATTTACTACCCTTCCAAGCCTTAAAGTTCCAGAATGGTAAATGAATTCGCCAGAATGAAGACCTCTTCCAAAAAAACATAATAATAATTAAAAAAAAAACACCTTCTAGGGTCCTAGTTCCTTTTCTCCACTATTTAGAGAAACAAAAATGTCATTTGACATTATTTCCACACAAAACTGTTGAATTTTCAGCTGACCCCAAAGAAGGCATCAACCAGGTTTGCAAGCCAAGTGTTGCACAGAGAAGTGCCAGAACAGAAAGCAATTAAGGGCCCGTTCTTCCCCTCCCTACGCAAGGCATGGAAAATGAAATCAACATCCAAACTAATTAGTCTCCAGCAGAATATCAGTTTACTTCCTAATAGGAGGGTTGTTACTGCTCTTACCAAAAACTTCTAAACATACCATACAAAATCTTGATTAAGCCACGGGACCAAGCCAAGCACATCCCAGTGTTACCATATACGGTCACCAAGGCGAATACGATGGCAACTTGACAGATTTGGAACAAATATTGTGTTGTGTGTCACCGAGATAACATAGGCAGGAAAATATCAGATTGTATTACCTGTATCCAACCGGAGGTGTGGAGTGGTAGGAGCTACACTGCTGTAGGACAGTCAGTAAAAGTTAGTGACCCAGGATGGCATTCGTCCCCACAGAGGAGGGCCAGGACATTCAGGACTTTTATGCCCAGTATAGGGCTGCTCAGAGAGGACAGGAATAGAGTGACACAAGGGACAAGCCACCAGATCTGTGCTATTACCCCAGGTTCAGGGCTGACACTACTCAGTGCAGCTGGCAAGTAGGCTGAAGCTGCTGCCCTACACCTTGGCTGTCAGCTGGAAGGCATAGTCCCTTGTAAAAATAAAAAACAAAACACACAGCACACAGGTTTTGTTCTCAAATAATAGATGTTGCACACACAGAAGTTCTTGTCTTCACCCACAAAGGAAATAAGGGGCTTGGATATTTACCAAAACGGCTCCCAAGGAAGATATTTTTTGGTACAGGCTCCCTCCTGGTGATTTTTAGCCTGGAATAAGATTGGTTACTGGGGGAGTTATTCCATTTTAAGCTCTTTGGAAGGGTTTTTCCAGTGCATTTGCAGGTGTAGACAAGCCCTTAGTCAAAGTCTTTAAATTCTGGCCCTGAAAGCATTGGTTCAAACTTAGCCAGAGCTACCTCATCCTTCATTCCTCCAGACAGAGCAAGTTCTGCACCTGGACCTCTAAAATCAGACCTCTTCGCTGCTTTGTGCTGATACTTTGAATGCATTGCCTCTTTCTTAAAATTTTATCTTTGTTTCCTAAGATACCCCTTTTTTGCAGCCCTTTGTACATCAGCAAGGTGACACACAGGGTCACGAGGTGAGACACACAGCTCCAAACCTGGGAAAAACATCCCCATTTGTTGGGAGGGGTAAAAAAGTTGCCACATTAGCCCAATCATTCATCCCTGCAGGGCCCTTCGCCTTAAAAGGCATCACCTAAATAACGATGTAAAAATAATACAACGTAATATTTAATGCAAGATTGCAGCTGAGCCCTCAACTGTCAGGAAATATCAAAGCCAGAGCGCGTGGGCAACTTAACTCTGCCCCCTTGTGCAAATGCACCACGGCACAGCCCTTCCCCGAACACAGGCACTCAATTAGCTGGCTCCAAATTAACATCCTAATTCCAGCATAAGCTACTTTTGCCTAATATGAGTAGAAGATAAGGACCTGCACTTTCACAGAGAGCCTCCTCAGCCACCTTCCTCACTAGATCGCAAGCCAGCGAGCACCTATTCAACTTCTGACACCTCAGATTAGGAGGCATTGGCACACGCTGGGCCACACACATCTAATTCGCAATCAGGATACAGATATTAAACACTGTTTGGCCAAAACAAAGAGCCCTTCTTCCTCCAGAGTAAAGCCTTGCAACTTCAGGCTGAGACGTGGCCAAAGAGCTGTCTATAAAACCCGAGCGACTGAAACAGGTAACATTTATACATCTCCAGCAGCCAAATCCACCTCACAACACGTTCGGAAAAAATCTGCAGGCATGTTAACAACTGGGCACATTTTTCTGGGAAGCTGAAATTAACCCAATGTAAACATCTAATAATTGGGGATATTCCACAGCACAAAAGAAGGCTGTGACGTGCTGGAGAGCGTCTCACCTCTGCTCACTTACAAATCTGACCTTTCATCTACCTCCTCTGCTATCAGGAATACTCTTAACCTCAAGAGGTGCAAAGCAGGACATAAATGTTTAAGGGGTTGTCAAATTATTTATTTAAATTTTTTGTTACACCAATGACATCTTCTTCACTTTCCTTCTCTTGATATCATCACACAATTGAATTACATTTTTCATGAGTTTGGCCCTCATTTTTAAACTCTACATCATTTTAAATAACCAGGACCATCTCTTGCAGGATGGATTTCTCCAGCTCTGAAAAGAGTTATAATAATGCAATCACCCATAAGGTCCTGTCAAAGTTATATTAAAGAGACTCTTCCATAGGAAAAACAACGATGTCCTGAAATTACCCCTTGTTAATTTTCCGTTGCTTCTTCACATGACAAGAGCCCACAGCACTTCATTTTCCAGGGGCAATAAAAGAGTATAAGCAGGACAAGTGCAAACCAAATTTAAACAGGGTCGGCCAGTAAAGCAGCCGACACTCAGTCACAACAGAGACAAAAATCTTTTTGTCTTCTCCTGCCCACTTCAGATCTTTTCCGGAACTCCACCAACTTCTCAGGTCCATTGCAATAATATACATTCATGAGGTCATCTTAATGCATACACTGCTGCCCATTGCCTACAACTTAAACTGAGTCTCCATTGTAAACCTTGCCTGGAATTCAGACTTGCAGGACTTACAGCCTATATACTGTTTTCTTTTTCATTCAGCTTCCAGCTGAATCATTTTATAGTGCTTTTGCCTCCATAAAATATTTGCTTGGGAGCCAAAGCCAAGAAGGGAAAAAAAGCAATGCACTAACCAAACCTTGGGTTTTTAGAGTAATGCTCCCGCTCTCCTTTACCACCCTCAGCCCCAAGGTTTATTTTTGGCAAGTTATGGCCCAAGCGAAGGGCAAGTTTAAACCTTTTAATTTACCACTCCATGGCACTGGGTGATTTAAAGGTCTTTCAACGATTCATGCAACTCTGATACTGTTGAGAATTGCAGCTGGAGCAATCTGCATCCTAAAGCCATACCCCTATTCTCCTGGAACAATGCATCCCCTCCTTTGTGAGCAGAGCTCAGAGCATGGTTTCTCATTCAGGCTTTCCAGGGACAGCACCCACCAAGGTAAAACACAGGCAAGAGCAGAGGAAAAACTCCTGCTCCTTCCACTCTGATCCCAAAGCTTTGCTTTAAGCACCTTCCCATAAAGAAACTTACTTTTTTTTCCCCACCCCCTCATCACTCCCAGGTCAACATATTTCAGTTTGCCTCTGGTGGGGTAACCTGTTTATTGAAATCTGATCAACTACTGGAGCCCCAGTGTTAAAAATATGCTCTTGCTGTTGAACTGTCATTTGTCTGTCACCGAGGAAGTTAATGGATGTGTTTGTTTAGTTTGCTAGTGGGAATATACAGGGCAGAGGCTGGAGGGATTACAGGAGGGGAGAGGTATTTCTGATCCACAGAGGAATGCAGTTGCTTTTCTTTAAAATTGTCTGTGTGTGTTTTTACACACGCACGAGAAAACCTCCTAGAAGTTCACCTGCACCCCAGCGACCTCAGCAAACCCGGAGTGACCAACTCTCCGCCCAAACCGCCGGCTCCGAAGCAGGCAGGTAAGGAGAAGCTGGAAGTGGAGACACAAACCTGCAGCCCTGAGCCCAAAAAGCAACGCGCAGGGGACGAGTCCGCCCCGCCAGCGGCTCCCTCGCAGGGCACCGGGGGGGTTTGAGGAGCTCCAGCCCAGCAGGGCAGGGGGAGGGCGGGAGGTGCGGGGCGGCTGCAGCGAGCGCTGCCTCCCTTACCTCTCGCCGCGTCCGAAAACGCAATTATCCCTGCGAGAAGGAGCGCGAGCTGCAAGTCCATTTTGAAAACCAGATCCCTCCGTGTCGCACGGGGCTGCTGTCCTCTCAGACCTGGAGGCAGGGAAAAGGAGAGCCAAAGAATTACGGGGGTGGGGGGGGGAACAAACCGACGAACAACCCACAACTTTGCAGAGTTTTAAAACCTATTGCAAAGGCCTAAGAGCAGAAACAGCAAATGAAAGAGCAACGTACTTGTAATTCATTCTTTGGCCCTCAGCAAGAAAAACTTTGCCCTCCTCTCTGCTTTAGCCTGATATAAATCAAGAACCCACTGAGGCCAGTAAGCTCCTCTAAGTTTACAGTTAATGCATAATTCTTCGGTATCCTGTACAGAACCAGTCTGGAAGGCAAACAAAACACTAGCAAGTGGCCATAAAACAAGATTTCGGGTTAACAATTTGCGGAGGAACTTGGAGAAGGGGGAGGAGGAATGTTACCTCTCCCATCAGCAGCCCAGAAAACTTTGTGTTGCTGCTTCAGTGCCCCTCAAACAGGCTCGGCTCAGGGTACGCGC
Source organism: Chaetura pelagica (assembly GCF_000747805.2). NCBI lineage: Eukaryota > Metazoa > Chordata > Aves > Apodiformes > Apodidae > Chaetura > Chaetura pelagica. The sequence goes on along the minus strand of NW_009953655.1, from coordinate 546,772 downwards.
CTTCCTCCGCTCCACAACTTCTCTGAGCAGCACTGATTTTTCCCTCCCCCCGCCCCCTCCCAAGTCCCACTTGTTCCCGTGTGCTCCAGAGGTGCGTCCCAAAGCGAAGCCGCACTTAATTATCCAGACTCTTCAAGATGCCTTCCCTGCGACACACAAACCCGGGGTAGATCAGGTTTACATTAATTACACCCTGTTCTGCTCCTAAAACTCTCACTCTCTAAACACTGTCTGAATTCCTCACCCTTGTAAACTCCCCGGTTTAAACACTCCGTGCCCCCAGGACACACAACAACCCGTGTACAGCATCCAGCGAAGCAAATAAGGACGATTTTGCCATTAGGTTCCCAATTTGCAGCGGGGAACCGATACAGGGGGGAGGGTTCCGGAGGTGGGGGGCGGCCAGCGGGGACTCCCCCGGGGCAGGACCCGGCGCGGATCAACCCCGCGGCGGCCGGTAACGGGATATTCGCAGCCGGGAATCGGGGTCGGAGAAGGGAGGCGGGGTGCAGGGA
>NW_009953655.1:532712-538749 GCF_000747805.2 Chaetura pelagica | reverse complement strand
GGAGGCGGGGGAGCGGGTGCGCTCGGGAGAGATCGAGCCTCGCCCTCAGCAACCCCTCTTGCCCCTTCAGAGCGCTCTAGAGCTCCCCACCCTGTGTCCCGGAGCATCCCCCCCTCGGGCAACCTCCGCAGCCCTCGTAGCCCCTCTAAGCCCCGCGGAGGTGAAGACCTCCAGCCCCCCCCATGTACCTCCCAACCAAACCGACTCTCTCCTCAAGGCAAGCAGAGAGCCCCGTCTGCAGAAACCCACCGGGGAGGCAGCGAAAGGGAGGCTGGGGTCCCTACAGCCGGGGGGTGCAGGGGACACCCCACGGGGACGGGTTGGGCTGGGCGAGAGCCCACCCTGGCTGTGCTGTTTTGATCTCTCGGCTTGGGCACAAAATGTGCCAAAAAAAGAGACTGAGTTCGACTTAAAACCAATTGGAAAATAAACTGCGGAGAAGCCTGTTCTTTAGATTAACTGTTACAATTATTTATTATTTACTTTCTAACAGGGCTCAGCTGATACATCCGCTCCAACAGCAAATTATTCTCTGCACAGGGTAAAAACCAACCTGGCAGAATTCACCAAATAGACTAAACAAATGACAAGAAAAAAAAAATAATAAGGCTGTCTCAATAACTAAACTGGAGAGAAACATTGTTACTATTGGTGTTATTGTTTGCTATAGCTCTTATTTGATATGCTCCAGCATGAAGGCCTTCTTGGAAATGAAGCTGTCTCAGTACTTATTCAATGTGATAGGCACGAGGAGAAGCCCTACATCCAAGCCAAAAAGCAGTTTTACTATCTATCTTATCTATTTTGTTAGGATTATGCAATCACACCCTCTATTATAATTGTTGTTGTTGTTGTTATTAAATGTTTTTGCTTCATGGTTCCTGAAAGCATTAAATTGTAATATACAAAATCAACGTGAAAAACATCCAAGACTAAACATATAAACCCCCCTGAACCAGAGATAAACAAAGCAGCTGACAATACTGTTTTTATATTTTACATATTTATATCATCATTTTTATTATTAAAGTTCATTCATCTGAGAAATCCCAGATGGAGTACTCCTCCTATCAGGCAATAACTTCAGCTTCATTGACTTCAAAGGCAGTGTTGACTGAGGCAAACCTTCAGGACTTGACCTACATGATCATATTAATGCCATGGATTCTGATTAAATCACTCCAACTTGCACCAGAATGAGAGCTGAACCACGTGTTACGTTTCATGAGAGGATGTGTAAAACACCCCTTTGTAACAATTCCTGACCATGTCACCACACAGGGGTCAAGGTTTTTATCCCAAGAACATCACTATCTAATATCCAGCCCTAAAATTATTGACGTGACCTTCTGTTCCCATGCAGACTGAAGCCTGAAGCAGCCTCAGTCCTGCCTCAGCTGTGGAATGTGTGCCATCACGGGCAGGTTTCCCACCAGGTTAGAGGGACCCAACCTAAGAGCTCCTGCTCTGAGGTTTAGATCCCAGCTGCACCATGGCTTTATCATCACAGCCTGCCTAGAGACTCTGCCTGGGCCTGAATCAGTTCCAGTCTGGAAGAACGGACCTTCCTCCAACACAGGCTGTGCCCCAGCCCAGAACCAAGCAGCCAGCTCAGGTTGGACACAGCAGATAAAAATCCTCTCAGGGATCTACTCCTTCAACCTTAATTTTCTTGTTGAAAAATGCCACATGCGCCTTTGTGGGCTCCAGCATCTCCCAGGCTGCGGGTATTCCTCCTTTCCCATAAAACACAAACCCATAAAACAGAAAAATGCCTCCTGTGGACCTCTACCTGTGGGGAGTTCTGGTAGATGAAGGATTACAGAGGTGGTACACAAGGTTTTCAAAAGCGTCCAGGTGCCTAAACACCTCCAGATCCCCCTTAAGCCTCTGTCATTTGGCGTCGAGAAGCTTTTTAAGAATCTGACTCCAAGTGATGTTGCAAAGGGATTACACGGGGCAGGGAATGGAGCCCACAGCTTCCATACCCCAGGCTAAAATAACCAGAAAACAACCCCTACTGACTCCAAAATGTCTGCACAATTTCATTATTTTTCTTTGCAGGGACTTGGGAATGCCTGAAAGACAGTCTGAAAATGTGCTGTAGACTTCATCCATCTCATTCCTGATACAGCAGTGGAGGAATAAATGTAAAACTTTGAAACAACAAAAATAATTAATATTCCTGAAACCTAGTTTATCAGATCCTAGTTTATCAGAAATAAAATCTCATGCTGTTTTTCCAACACTTCTACCTAAATAAGGAAACTTGCAGAGCTGTTGTTTTTTTTCTGGGCTGGCTGTAAGTTGCAGGATGATTGAGTAGTCTGAGAGTCAACAGCCCTAGTTTGTTCCTGCACCCCACAGTCCTGAGACAAGGCTGTGGGAAAACAGCTTTCTGGAGCTGACAAACAAAACGGAATGCTAAGCAACAAGGTACGTGTCTCTGCATGGTCTGAGAAGCAGCCTAACAGTCCATTTGTATCCCAGTTGTTCCCAAAGCCCTGTTTCCAGACCATGGGTTTCCAGATTTTGCGTAGCTGTGATGGTCTAGTGAGCGTGCATCCCCAGGACGACTTCCCTCATGTCTCTGAAACCACAGCTTGGCCTTCTTCCAGCTTTATTACCTCTTTTCTCCCATCAGCTGCTCACCTCCATCATCAGAGAACTCTATTTGCCTCCCCACACCCCGTTCTCTCCCTTCCATCTGGATTGTTTTGCCTTTCTTTCCCCTCCCTCAGTTCCTTGGGAGACACACCACCTCTGGGCTGTAATTCCTCACCTGCCCCCATGACTTTCCCGAACTGCAGGTGATGGCCACGAGGCTGAATTTCCCCATCACCCCCAGCATCCTGGGAGGCTGGAGCCATCCAAGTGCCTGGGGCTGGCAGGAGCACGAGGCCCCGTGGCACAGATCCACCGGGACGTGCCGCAGGAGCAGGGGCTGTGCGGGCCCGCCTGGCCGGGCGCAGCTGACGGAGCACGTGAAGGTGATGGAAGGGCACGGCCAGGATTAGGCGCATTCCCTCCACCCGCCGCCCTGTTTGTGCAGCCCTCCTCGGGTTACCCGGGGGGAGCAGCCACCCAGGGTCAGCTCCAGCATCCGTCTAGGATGCCTGGCTGAGGGGATGGCTCTGGACACCCGGGAAGGTAAATCACGGGATTAACCGGGCAGATTTCCCCGCGTGGGTCAGCTCTGAGGAAGCACTTGGCACGAGGCAAGACAGCACAGAAAACGTCACAGCCAAGGAGCACGACATGCACTTTTCCTGTTGCACACCCCTGTGTCCATCTGCTTCAGTCTGGAGTTGAGGCTGGAGCTGCTTTTTTCAGAGACAGCAGCATTTTGTGAGAACTGAATCACCATCTCCCCTGCCTGTGATAACTGAGACCAAGCTGTAAGCTGGGTAATCTTCAGAGAAGAAGTAGAGGCAGATGGGAAGATGGACCAGGGTGACACAATCCTGAAATGTGTATTTTTCTCTTCAAGAAAACACTTCTTCTCCCTACATATACATTTATTCCTTTAAACTATGCTTTGTTCTAAGCAGTGTCACAAAGAAGCAAGCAGTCCATCATATGCATAAGGTTAACCTTTGCATATAAAGTATGAACACCATGTCAGGCAGAGAAGAAAAAGGGGTAAAATGGGGTAAAATGTTCTGTCAGCGAAACCTTGGGTGCTGTGAACGATGCTGGGAGGTCCAGCTGCCCCGTAGTCCTTGCGCTGGGGCCTTCAAGGCTTTTTGCAGGCACAGATGAGACCTCGTGGTCTCTGTCTTGGTCTGAAGTGCCACCAGGAGAGGGTTTCCAGCCTTTCCCCTGAGGACCAGTCACACTCACTGCCCAGTCTCACTGTGCCTGGAGAATGCGCTTGGATTTCTCATTGATGCTAAATTTGCACATGATGGCATCTGCAGGAAATGCTTTCCACCATCCCCAGTTGGCTGGGAGACCCTATCTCTCTTGGCCAGGTTAGGCACGCTGTGTCAGCGCTCCCTGGCACTAGGGAAACGTGACAGCCCTGAGCAGGGAGCGGGCAGAGCCCAGGGAACTCCAGCCAGCCCAGCCCAGGAGGACAAACCTCATCGACAGCACGAGTCCCTCACGCTGCCAAATGGAGTTCAAGGTCTCAGTGTTTAGGACACACTGCTCAGCAGCTTAGTTGAGGTCTGTAACATGGGTTATAGCAGAGGACAACTCCACTCTCCAGGCTAAACTGAACTTTCTTCTTGAAGACAAAGGTCACATTGGCAAAGTGAGGCAAAGCTGGAGCTCCCCTGGGCAGCCTTGGGAAGTATAGGACAATATTGCCTGGGTGGCAGCTTCAGACAACTTTCCCTGCTCCAGATGTGTGTATAAGAAGGTCTGGCTATAATAAAACACTACAATCCATGAAATTTCTCCTTCCTTGCATTAAAGGTGTGCACAAGGAAGTGTTTTAGATTAAGCAACACAGATGGAAGAATACAGAGGAGGTTTTGGAGACACAAGTCTCAGACCTCATCTCCTTTTTCTCTGATTTCTCTCAGCAGATCTAAGAAAAGCTATGACCTCTCCTGACAAAATTTGCTTCCTTCCACCCAGTGACTACACCATCATGATGGCTAGAGCAGGAATAAACCACACCTGACACTCAGCACACCATTTCCACGGTCCCAGAAGGTGCTCAGATATCCAGATGAAGAACATGGTATAAAAAGCTTATGGCAGACCAGGTTGCCACTTGTTTGAAAGAGCTATACTCCTTCTGCTTTCCTTAATTGTACCTCATTCTTCTTCCTTGCATCCCTTTGCATCACCTCAAGCAATATGCTTATTCTCTGTACTTTTTTCACTCTTAAATGTTTGCAGGCAGTTCATTCACTCAGCGTTTACTCAAACTACAAGTAGTTAAATTTTCCAAATGTTCTCCATAAACACATCCTTCCTCAGGCCCCTTTTCCTTTATATCACTCAACACTGGTTTCTTGGAGTCAATCTGACACTGATGTATGAAGGATTTGATTTTGCTTTCCTTTTACATCTGGCTAGTACAAGAATAATCCCACTGGAGCCATTGGAACCACTGCTAGTGAAAAAAAAACCTAATCAAGCCACCAGATTCATATATGCAGCAACTAATCAGTCCAGGTAGTCTGAGCTGAAGACTGGATATTCATCCCCAAATCTAAATACCGCATTTGGGGAGCTGAAAAGAGTTTTGAAGGCCTCAGTCTCCTCTCATTTCTCCCTCATGTCATCCTCCTGTGCAGGGAAGTTTGTCTGTTCACATGGATGCTGGGTTAACAAACAGATGTAACAAACATGAAAGGAGACATGAGAAAAATAACAAAACAAAGAACAAAATAAATCTCGAGATCAACAGACAGAGTGAAAAACAGAAATGTCAAGTATTAATTGCTGCACAGATGTGAAGAATGTTAAGGGAAACTGTTGGGGGATTTATGTAAAAAAAAAAAAAAAAAAAAAAAAAAAAAGACTTCCCAAACTATTTGCTTTCAAATCTCTCAGCATTTTCCATAAATTCCATGTGCATGTGTGGTGCTCTCTGATAACATACAAATCTGCATGCATAAACTGTTTTGAAATGTTTGTACAGTTCCATCCAAAAATCTGACTATATGTTTGTGTTTTAATTGTCAGCAATAGGATATTAAGCAATAGCCACATGCATCATGTCAGGGGCACTGGCTGACTTTAGGTGATACTTGCACAACCTCCCCCTTTCTGGCTGGGTCTCCAAATTATCCAATGGGAGAACCTGTCACCAAGCAGGGTGCAAGCAAGAGCACAGCCCCTGCTTTCAGTGACGGGTGGTGGTCCAGACAAACCCACTGAAACCAATAAAGCCACTTCAGATTCATACAGGTATAACCAGGAGCAGAAATTTGCTGATTTCCAGATCAGGCATTAAATTTTTTACAACTCTTTGCAAAAAAAATCAAGATTTTTGAGAAGGGGGTGTGTTGGTGAGGAATGATACTTTGCTTCAATCAGTGTTATTTGAAATGTCTTTCATTTATTAACATTCCTG
>NW_009953655.1:521314-532430 GCF_000747805.2 Chaetura pelagica | reverse complement strand
GCTGAAGCCGAACGTTAGTTCCACTTTATTGGGAATATAATGCAGCTGCATTTTCTGGATGGGAACACCACCAAAAATATGTTAACTGTATAGTCGACAGCTATGCCTTGTTTATTCTTATGCATAAAACCCTACGGAAACAATCCTTGTAGGGAATCTCTTTTCTTTTTCCCTGTGGGCAAATAAAAATAGTAGGGGAGGCTGGAAGGGGATACTCACCAAAAAATGGGGTGGAAGGACTTTGCTGCCCTCTCCCCAAGGAGCAGCGGGGTGGGATCAGCTGTTGGGATTTGTGTCCTGAGTGTGGAACAAGGAGCTGCAGCCCGGAGAGGACTTGACATTACACTGTGCATCTGCAGAGGAGCTCTGGATGCTCGGGAGTCCCTTGTTCTAGCCCACCTGGACTGGCAGGAGCTTCATTTTGTCCATGGTTTGCTGAGAAACTTCCCTTGATCCCCCGGGTGCAGATCCAGCCAGGATGGGCTGCTCTGCTACAGCAACAGAGAAGGCACATCAGTCCCCTCAGTGCTTTCCCTCTAGGACATTCTTCTTGGAGATGGATTTTTCCTGAAGCAGATGCCACAGGCAGGGTGCTGGCTTGTACATGGCCCTCTGCCTGTGCAGCTGCCTCACCATGATGGCTCAACCTTGGTGTTACCTGTGCTGGTGTATGAGCTGCTCCAGGAGATCAGCTGGCTCCAGAGATGGGATCCCAATGGGACATGGCATAGGGGCTGCAATGAGGGAGGTAGCTCTGAAGAGGCTTCCCTTAGATGCAGGGGGGACCTCTCAGACCTTTAGCTGCTCAAGTGTTCATCAAACTCTACTTGTCCTGGTGCTGTGCTCACGGCTTCATCCAGAGCAAGGCTGAGGGAGAGAACACTCACAGCAGGAGGACAAATCTTGATGCACCTGAGGAATGCTGCCCATGTGTCTGCTGCCCGTGTGTCCACAGCCCGAAGAAGACAGCTACAAAATCCACTCGGGTGTGATAAGCCAAATACGACATGGTGAAGCCTCCATCCCACCGTCTCCTGGCCCAGGCAGGGTTAAATATTAAGCTCACCAGGTCTGCTGGGGCAGGGCACTGCCAGACAAACCCTTTGACTCTGCAGCCTCCCCTCCAGCCATCCCCACGTGAAGGAAAGAGCAGAGAGCACGCTAAGGAGCCCTGGAAATATGCAAGGAGCTGCCAACGTTTTGCTGCCAAACACTTTTATCTTTAGACGAAGATAAATCTGTTGCTTACTTAACCCAGCCTTTACGAAACCCACAGCTCTGGGTTTCCAAAATAACAGGAGCAGAGGAGGGCTGGCTGGTGTCCTGGTGAACAGCAGATATGTACAGGGCAGCTAGAAGGTGACAACGTATCTGGCTAGAAAAATGGCTAGAGAGTAAATCATGTATCATAGAAATAAATAAGAACTTAGCCTCCATGGGCCAGAGAACTTATCTTCTCATGTTTCTGCAAAGTGCAGGTGTCTGTTTACTTAAGAGAGCAGTTACAATATAATGTTAATAACGAAGAACAAAATAATCGGGTACTCGAGAAGAATAATGAAGAACATAAAACTCTTGTGACACAAGGCAGATGTAATGCAATAGTGAAAGAGCAGAAATGTGCCATAAATACATAAAAGGGAGTCCTTGGCTGTCACATGGTTTGTAACCCAAGGCCAGAGGGAAGAAAGATGCTGGTGATACAGGGTGCAGCCCCCACCTCGGCGCTGGCTCCCAGCCCCAGGCTCTGCACACCCAGGTGCTTTTATTCATGGTGTACACAACGGTGAGTTCTAGCAGATGAATGTCATCCCAGGGCTTTGGTGTGTGTTTGTGTGCCTACCCTAAGAGGTCCCACGTCTGACCGACGAGGCACTATCCATTTACCAGGACTACTGTTAAACCTCAGGCTTCCTGCAAAAACAAACTAGACTCCACCCTCATTTTCAGGTCATTAGCTGAGATTTTTGCAGGGATAGGTGCTGCAAAACCATTGCAGATTCTGACTGGGAACAGCAACTCACTTTCTGCCTATAAAACTCACCAGCCCCAGTAAATGCTTGCTTTCTTTCTATTACTTTTTATTTTGTCTTATTTATTTATTTTTAATTTTAGAGTTATTATCTGACAAGAATATAGCCTCTTCCTCTGGCACCCGTGACCCAGGCTGAACCTGTTTGGCCTGTGTTATTGTGCTAGTGTAATTCACTGGAAAACAGATTGGATTAAACAGGCAGCTCTGGAGGAGTAAATAAAGGGAACATGCTTTAAAGAGTAAATAGACAAGTCTGGGATAGAATGGAATAACTCCTGGTGGTGGTAAATCAAAGAGAAAACAATGCCCTCAATAAAATCTGCACATGGGTGTTTGTCTCTGCAACAAAACCCAGAGGGTAGCAGGGGATGCTCTGGGGGTGTCCATGAATCCACACTAGGAATACTGGGTGGGGGGGGAAAGGTATAAAAGAAAAAACAAATTGCAAGATCTCTGAAAAACAGACAGGTTTGTGCTGGGGAAGAAGGTTAATTTCTGAGTGATCTGCACACGTGCAGACCTTTTCCTAAGAGGAGTGCAGACAAAGCTGGGTTAGCTCTGGGTAATTCCTCTTATTCCAGAGCAAATCTGTTTAGCAACAGAAATATTATTTCTTTCCTCGCTGCCAGCCCTGCAGTTCAACCTGGACTGGCGGGTCAAGTCCTCAGCTTCACCTCTCCTTTCCTTTTATGCTGCTCCAGTGGAGTCAGGAGCATGTCTGAAGGCAGTAATGGGATTTTCTTAGTATGGGGGATCTTACAAGAGTAGCCAGCAGCTCCTGTCCCAGCCAGTAGCACGATATTGTGGAGCAGGAGAGGGCTGGGAGGATTTGATGCTCTCTGGAAGCCTGAGCATCCATATTCCCACTTTGGGAATGGTTAGCTGATGGCATAAATCAGTCCAGCAGTAAAATCAATTGATCTGTCTTCCTCCACAGCCTGCTTTTCCCACAGCAAAAGACTGAGCAGCAGATGATCCCAAACTCACTGCATTCCCCCCTGCTCACTGGTGCTCTACACCCCCAGCAGCCCTGCAAGAGAAGCAGAACACTCCCTTCTCCAGGACCACAGCAAGAAACAAAGGTTATGCAAGCCCAAGATCTGTTTCTGGTGTTGTTCATACGTGTATAAGCCAAGGTGGATCCTGGTCTGTCTCTATCCCTCTGCTGGGCTGGCCTGCCCAGGGTAGGGGATAAGACTTTAACATCAACTCTCATCTGAATATATGAGCAGTAAATATCCAAGTGGGGTAAAGCAGATGAGGAGCTGCTTTTCAGAGCTGGCATCCTTATTTTCATGCAGTGGTGTCAGGAAAAGGACATTGCCAATGACTTGGGGACATTTGTTTCCCATCTGCTTCAGAGGAAATTCTTGCAAGGTGAGAAAGTCCTTCCCATGGGAAAACAGGACAGTTAATCCAGGAACAAAAAATGTAGTTCCCTTTTTTTCCTCATTTCTACAGTGGCTCTAGTGTCAGAGCTTTAATGAATAGTTCTGACAATACATACCATGGATCAGCTTTATGGATGTTTTACCTCTTTGCTGTGAATGAGGGAATAGGGATCATAATTTCAGTTGAAAACAAGCATACAAGTGCAGAAAGACTAAATATATGCACTTTTGTAAGGTCATTTTCCTAGCCAGGCCCCAAATGTCTTCTGCATAAATCATTTGCTAATATAAAAAAGGATAAAAACTTCTGAACATTTTGGGGTCCTGATGTGACCGTTGAGTGAGATACAGAGATTACAGATACAACCACCCCAACTGGAGCATAGCACTTGAAGTGAATAAATGGAAAGAAGAAATTATACACATTGTAAAGTTATGCAAAAATAATTCTTCAGGGAATACCACATCCTGAGCCTTAGATGAGGAAATCCAGGCCAGTCATTGTGGAAAAAATTAATACATTTCAAGGCCAGGCAGAATTATGAGGATGATCAGCATGAATAATCCAAGGTACATAAACTCAGCCTTATTTTCCAACAAAGTGGAGTAAGTGTGACTCTGTTGTAGGATCCAGCACCAAGGTGCAAGACTTGGGTTACAAATGCCAAAGTCATCTGCATGAAAGGCTCACCAGGTCTCCACTTCAGAAGAGATTCAAAAAACAAGGAGAGAATTAAAACTGCAGGTCAGCATTTCCAAATCACTAACCATGAGCCCATGTGGGGAGAGCCCTGCTGGTAATTGTGCTCTGGCAGGGCATGCAGTGCTCCACATCCCAGTGCACAGGGCACATGGGCATTAGGGGGAGGGAATGGTCCATCAGAGCATTCTGCTTTCACCACCTAAGAGCATCAACAGAAGCATGGCCAGCAGGTCAAGAGAGGTGATTTCCCTCTCTGCTCCACTCTCCTGAGACCTCACCTGGAGTACTGTGTCCAATTCTGGAGTACCCAACACAAGAAAGACATGGAGCTGTTGAAGTAAGTCCAGAGAAGGACCACAAAGATGATCAGAGGACTGGAGCACCTCTCCTATGAAGACAGGGGAGGCTTGGTGTTGTTCAGCTAGGAGAAGAGAAGGCTCTGGGAAGACCTTTGAGCATCTTACAGTACCTGAAGGGGCTACAGAAAAGCTGGGGAAGGACTTTTTACAAGGGCTTGGAGTGGTAGGACAAGGGGTAATGGCTTTGAACTGGAGGAAGGTAGATTTAGGTTAGACATTAGGAAGAAATTCTTCACTGTGAGGGTGGTGAGACACTGGCACAGGTTGCCCAGAGGAGCTGTGGATGCTCCGTCCTTAGAAGTGTTCAAGGCCAGGCTGTATGGAGCTTTGAGCAGCCTGTTCTAGTGGGAGGTGTCCCTGCCCATGAGGAGGGTTGGAAATAGATGATCTTTAAGGTCTCTTCCAAGCCAAACCATTCTAGGATTCCATGATGCTATGGTGTAATGTCTGCAGCCTCATATGAATATTTTTTGCATAGAGATGGGGTCATCTTTGGGTGCAGCAGGACACCACTACAGCCAATACCCCCTTCAACAGTTCTTAGGCTTGTGTAAGAGGCTGTTTCATTGCCATATACTAGTCTGTTCATTTGTGCATCTCTAAGCATGTTACTATTATTCATAAATTAAATCTCAGTGGAGCCTCCTGCTTCACTGATCTGTGAGTACCTCCCTTTGATGGAGAAGCAAGGTGCACTGGCAAATGTAGTCCTTTGGCTGAGCTCCCCCAGTCAGCTGCAGCTCTGGAACTGGACTCCAGTCCTTCCTAATAAACCTTAGTACTTCATTATGGACACTTCCCTTTTTTTTTTTTTTTTAAAAAAAAAAAAAGGGGCAACACAAGGTGTAAGAACAATTCTGCCTGCGACACACACATTCTGCAGGAGACACATCTCAGAGCAACATACCTGAAGGGCTTTCACTGAAGGCAGGTTTGCCACCAAGGACATACACAAGCTTCAACACAAAGCATGTATAAGGCAGATAGAATCACAGAGTCATTTGGGTTGGAAAAGACCTTTAGATCATCTCCAACAGTTTGATGCCAGCCCTTTTTTTCTCACTGCCAGTTCAAATCAGTCGCACGCAGGTTCCTGATTTATAGCAAGCCAAGCCACCACTTCTGTGAGGTGGAAGTGAGAATGCCTGCATGAAGCCCCAGATGCCACCACAGAGTGCAGGCCACATGGTGTGAAACTGTCTCATAATGATGCAGTCCCTGCAGGTGTAGGGGAGTGGCTGACACCACCACTCTCTAACAAGGGGAGTTTGTACAAAGAGCAAACGTGAACCTGTAGGCTAAGGTTGAAAACATGCCAGTCAGGGATGAGCTGCAGCTCCTGAATTTGGCTCAAAGTAAAATTTTTTCAAAGCTCAGGATCATTCAGACCTGGAGCTGTTGTACAACCTGTTGGAGACAGAAGATCTGTCATCTGCTGCTTTGGTTTCTACTGCCTAACCCAAATACCTACATTGAGCACATGGCACCCCCAACATCTTCCTCTTTTCCCATTGGCCCCACATGTTCTCACCAACTTGCTTGATTTAGAATAATGTTTAGGACAACTTCACAGACACTTCTCAGATTTGCAAGGAAATTGTATGCTCACCCCAGTTGGTCCTGAAGAAGGACTCTTCAGGAGTCTACATGTTTGTCTGTGTTATAGGAACTACTCTTTGCTAATCATTGACCTCCTTGACCCCAGCATTAAGACCACAGAGAAAGAATGCTGCCAAGTCTCAGTTGTGGGTGAGTAACAGATGGGTGTTCATCCCTTTGCTGCTAAAGTCTTCTAGTGCAGAGACATTCATTTGAGCTCCATCAGAGGCAGTAGGTCACCACCTTGCTCCCTACATCTGATGCCCTGCAAATTGAATGACATACTTTCCAGGGCCAGGTCAAAAGTCATTGGCAAGACCTACTGCTGTATCCCACATACAGGTAAGTCCTCCAGGGCCCAGGATTTTCAAGTAACATAAGGAAAGACAGGCAAGAAGCTCTACACAGTCTTCCAGACTAGCTGTGTATAAATCCCCACTGGAAAGCCCAGTTCAGCCTCTGTGCAGGCACTTGGTTATGCTCCCAGTGCATCCATAGCTACCTCCATTTTGTCAGTATCTGATTATCCCCTGTATCTCCCACCCTAGATAAAGGAAACATGATTACATACAGAAAATGCCCAAATTTACTTTCTTTTCCTATCTATATCTCTCTCTTGGCTAGTAAGAGCTGCACACCCTCTGTTTCACTATGTATAGCAGTAGTGTGTGAATAATAAATTACTATGATATGCTTTCAGGCAGAAAATAAACCCCATATGTGTCCTCATGTCTCTCTTTCCTCTAGAAGAATTCACGCAAACATCGGTTCCAGAGACTGTTATAATCCTGTTTACTTGTTAATGCATGGAGTCAGCATGTAATTACAGTTCCACTGTAAGATACTTAACATGTAATTCAATGACAAAGAGCTGCCACATTATTATAGTCTTCTAAGGCTGGATTTATGCCCTGAAACCTAAATTAGTCCCAACATTTTCTGTTCAGAGGGGGATAATTTAATGCAAACATTATCAAGCACACCAAAGAGTACATTTCACCAAGACAAGCAAGTTTTTCCTTGTTCGTTTGTTGGGTTTTTTTAAGCTTTCTTTGCCATGGTAGTTTTCTTGGACCTGTAGCTTCCTAGATAGACAAAGGGTTGGTGTTTGAGTAGGATACAAAAGTGAAATAAAAAATATCAGTGGCAACCCAAGAAGCCTTAGGAACCAATTCTGTCCTTGGAGCCAGACACAGAACCTCTGGGACACACCTCGTATGGTGATGCCCAGTGGTGTAGATTTTTAGCTCAGTGAGTACTGAGCTAAAAGATGATAGAAGTTGTAGGAGTCTCTGCCCTGTGCTCACTTATTCACCCCAGTGCAGTTACGTCTCTAGGATCTGTTGTGAAGTTACTGCTTGTCACACCATCATCATCAACAGCATTAATTGGGCCCTGCCTTAAAATAATCCATCCTCAGCACCACAACACTTCACACTCCTACGGGCCTGCTCATACAAGACTTTCTGAGGGATTTACATGTCCTTACTGCTTTAGCAGTACAATGTGCCCAAGAATGTGGTCAGAGGCACAACAGGGGTGGTTGTGTTGGCCACAATAAAGCCACACATTTGCTGATGAACACAGCCAAAGCTGTTCAAGGAGCAGAGGGAAGACTCCAAGCTCTTGGCTGAATTAATTTTCTGCACGTCCACTCCCATATTTCTTTATGAGCCTCAGTTTCCCCATTGTAAAAGGAGTTTTGGACTTTCAGTCTTTCCAAGAGCAGGATGACACTAACCATGGGACCCCTCTGCAGTAAATTAGTTAACTACAGCAGTGGAGACACCTGGGTCTCCTTCACCCCCTTCCAGCAAGGTTGCCCTCCTTGAGCCATTCCCTGAAGCTCCTTGCCAGCCCTTTGGCTATAAACATAAGGCAGACAGTTTTATTACAAGGTGTAGAGGCCACAGCTAGGCTAAGGATCCACAGGAGTCACGCAAATGCGGGCAGAAAGCCCCTCAAGCTCAGAGGAAGGAGAGCAGAGGAATGCAAGCGTGGGGAGCACCTGGGAGCCGGCGCTGCCAGCAAGGCCAGGTGTGCACCGCACAGGCGGGGGGACCGCGACCATGACCCGGCGATGACAGCTCGGGGTCCCTAACACATGAGTTCCTCGGGTCTCACGTGCATCTGTTGGGAGGGTTGAGGCTTGACGTGGGCCAAGGGGATAATTAAGCAGGTGGGCTGCTGGCCGTCCAGCATGCCTGCCAAATCCAGGCCTGCTGAAAGTGGGTGTAACCCTATGGAAATCACACAGGCGTGTGGATGTATATGCAATATCCTCACCCATGTGTGCACATACAGGGGAGAGGGAAGAGATGTCTGCACATGCTGGCCTGTACACATCTGCAGAAAGACAGGAAGACCCCAGGAAGAGAGATGTGTGATCTACAATGCAGAAACCACCACCTGAGAGACTTCATAACCCATCACCTGAGAGCCACCATAGGCCCCTTGGAAAATGTCTGGCAGTTCAGCTTGCTGATGAGCTGCCAGAACAGCCAGGTTCATACAACGGTTACATTGTGCCATCTTCTGGTTAAAGGCTGTGGACTCCTTCTCTGGGAACCCTGCTTGACTCCAGCTCAGAAGAAAAGCTTTTTTCTTATGTCTGGAGACACCTGGGCAGTTTGACTTTTGTGGTGTAACAGCATTACCTGCTGAAACAAACTGCAGGCACCAAGCAGAGTTTGTGTGGATCACATGGATGTCAGAACTGCTGAACAGAGCCCTGCTCTACCAAGCCTGCTGTTCTTGCCCCCAGAAGAAATGATGCTTCAGCATAGCTCTTCAATGTGACATGGAGATGCCCCTATATCCATTGGCCAGCTGTGCAGCTAGGAACCACTGGCAGGTGATGAACAAAGTCACAGGGAAGTGAAAAAGAAAGTAGACTCAGCAAGGTCCTCAGAGACAAAACATGTTCATCTCTCTACTAAGAAAGATCATAAATATCCATAAATGCATGAGGACACATGTTCAGAACAGCTGCCAATTACTCATCTGGATCATGTATATGGGGAACTGGATGTTCCCAACCCACTCTTTGCTACAGAAAAATGAAGATTCACAACTGCAAAGGGAAATCTTGGAAAGAGCTCTTCATGGAGAAGTAACTGGTCTGAAAGTGCAAGTCTAGACTTGATGCAAAAAAATTAACTGAGAAATCCTCTTGGTTTTCAACAGCACAGTTTACAATCCAAGTTTCAAAACACGGCTTCTGAAAGCAGAGCAATTTGCAGCATTGCCACATCACGCCCAACTCTTTGCTCACTTGCACCTACGCAGCTCCTTGGATTTCAACAGCAACACTTCACCTACCAGGACCATTTCTCAGAAGTAGCTGTGCAGGATAATGAGTTCAAAAGGAGCCAATTAGGCACAGATTAGGCAGACAAATTAGAAACAACAACTTCACTAAATACTGGTTAAACAAACACAGCTTCAGGGAAGATCCATGCTAGGGATTGTCAGCAGCAGCACTGGTGTGAGGTGGATGAATTAGGTGCACAGCAGTCCCCACAAAAAAAGCTGGCATGTAATGTTGTTGCTATAGGAAATGGTATGAAAGGATTAAGTCATCTCCTGTTCCAAGGAAGGGGAAATAGCCACTGCATTTCGGACACCACAGAGCATGGAAGCTGACAGACTGGTGGCTGTGAGCGTTTGCTGTCCTAGTAATATTTAATTATTTGGCTGTAATGAGCTCTGCAAATGTGTTTAGTCTCAAAATGTCTTTTTATAGTGCTCTGAAATTTCAAGTCAGTCAGGATCGTTAGGGAAGCAGCCTGATGATGTTGCTCACAGGTATCAGCCAGCACTGAGGGACCATTTCATTCCTAGCTTCAACTAAAGCAGAAGAAGCAGAGAGAGAATTTTACAGGATTTAGATAATTTCAGCCTGTTCAGACCACTTTATAATCTGTCTCCACTTCCTAACATGCCAGGTAACTCCTTGCACAAGTCTATTGCCAGGAGGAGATACAGGAATATGTCCCAGTTTTGAAGTAATATGGTAGGTCTGTACCCTCTATGGTCTGGCAGACAAGCAACCAGCAGCTTGGATTGCACCATGCTGTGGTCCAGTGGTGCCCAAGGTCTCTGTGCACTACATGTACAGTGGGACTACACTTACTGAGACTAAGATTATACTTAGGCTTACATCAGGATCACCAACAACAAAAGAAGGATTTAGGACCTGAAGTTGAAGGCACAGTGGGTTGAACTAAGAACTGAAGTGTAGAACCATCTCATGGCAGGGCATAAGCTTTGCTGACATCTGACCACTGCTGTTATCTAGTCATCTTCCAAGAATGAGTAAGTCCCTCCCTACAGTTGCATCATTTCTTGAGCATGTTAGTAATAAAATATGAAGTGTTTTTTTCTGCCTGTAAGTGTACTCAATATCAGTCCTCCTTACATATCAGCTTCTAAATCTCACAGCTTTTTTCGTTTGATCATTTCTATGCCTACATTTCTTAGATTGTATATGGGCCAAGACTGATCCCAATATTGAGTGTGGGGTCTTTCAAGGTTGTGGGGTTGTGGGCTTCCAAGAGCAGCAATCTGAACTTGTTTTCATTTCATTATTTACTGCAACTCCACATTTTCTTTGAACTCTTCTCTCCCCTCCTACCTCCCAGATTTGCTCCTGAGTTGCTGTTCATTCACTGCTGCTGTTGTTTTCCTCCTCTCCACTCCAGTTTTGCTCTGTCCTCCTTTACTTTTGGCATCACAAGCTGACAGTTAAATTCAGGTTTTCTGCCAGGTCATCAGCCCTGATGAACACACCCGCCCTTGTCTTTTGCAGGATCCCATAACTGGTGGCCTCTTTTTCCCTTCCTGAAGGACAATCCCACTTCATCCCGTTGCCATTCCCTGCTCTCATCATGACAGGAATTTTTAACCCATTCTTCCCTTGGCATTTTTGCTACTTCTCTCTTGCAATACTCCAGGATTTCACCACAAGGGTGGTCCCTGCCACCAGGCCCCTATTCCCCAACCCTGGCTGTGCTGCCCACTCTCAGCA
>NW_009953655.1:502601-521289 GCF_000747805.2 Chaetura pelagica | reverse complement strand
ATTCCTGCATCCAGAGGGGATGGCAGCTGGCACTTGCTGCAAGCATTGAAGACAGTGCCCACAGCCCACAGCCCACAGGTCTCCCTGACACCCTCTGGGACTGAGAGAAGGAGCAAGTGCCCAGATGACCAGGAACTGGCCTGGACTTGAAGGCATGAAATAGGAGTCATGTCCACT
Source organism: Chaetura pelagica (assembly GCF_000747805.2). Lineage (NCBI taxonomy): Eukaryota > Metazoa > Chordata > Aves > Apodiformes > Apodidae > Chaetura > Chaetura pelagica. The sequence continues at coordinate 521,112 of NW_009953655.1, read as the reverse complement.
ACTGACCTCCTTGGCACCCTGCTGAGCCTTGGAGAGCTCACCAATAGCAACTGGGTAATATATAGTCCAAGCAAGTGTATTTTTAACCACTTAGTATTTTTATCCAGTTTCTAGCACAGAGGAATATCAAGTACCCTGCTCAATCCCAAATGTATTATGGCCACGCTGGATTCACTGCACCTACTAAAATAGGAAGGCAATTATACTTTTATTTTACATGATCAAATAATACACCCATCTCATTTGCTGGCTGTTGGATGGTTTTCTAACAAATGTTGTTACAGAAACTCCTTCAACACAGTATGAAGTTTGGACACTTCCCTAAAACAGACAACAAGCAACGAATACAGAAGATGCCAAGATGTGATGTCATGGTCTTCTCAAAGACAGGTACCATATTTGTTTACTGCCAGTCTTAAGATGCCTCCAACCTGGAGATTTATTGACCTAATTTTCTCTGGCAGGTTTTTTTTTCTCACTAGATGCCTGATCCTCTCATGTCATTCGATTCCCATTGACAGCAGAAAGAATTTGGGCTGATCAACGGCTAGAGGACACGGCCCTGGCTTTTTTCAGCTCCCCTGGGTGCATTTCATCTGTTGATTTATGTGAGAAATGGCTAGTTTGCCTTGGTGGAGAAACAAAAACAGCCAAGTGTAAAAAGAAAAGTGACTGAAGACACAATGGTCATGTCGTTGTTGGAATGGGCTTCTCACTTCAGAAACAACAGTCTCTGTTCAAACAAAGTGATAAGTGGGGACAGAGATTAAGCCAAAATAAACCTCCTTATCTTAAAAAAAAATCAGCTTCCTAAAGCCAACCTGGATGTGATCTGTGTGAACAACAAGAGAAAGTGCAAGAAAGCTGAGATATTTCTTAAAATAATATTAATGTAGGACCCAACAAAAAGTAAACTCTGCTCATGGGAGAAAAGTTATTTACAATTAGCACTGACAACTATGCCCATGAGAGGTCAGATGGAGAGCAGAGCACTAAACCTTCTGTGTCTTGCACGTTTAATTTACAAACATAAGCAATGATCCTGCTGGGAGATACCTTGGCCAGACATCAAACACCAAGTGGTTCTCATTGTCTGTGAACTTCCCTTCAAAAGCAACAGGACTCCTCCCAGCACGTAAGGTTAGAGTCCTTTGGTTAAAAACCATGTATTGGACCACTTCACAAACTCCAATGGGCAATAAGGATGATTTCCAGTGCATGGTGCTGATCAAGGGGCTTTGTTTCAAGCTCTGGCCTTGCAAAAGACTTCTTGAGTACCTTTTCCCACCAAAATTACCTTCCTCTTTTAATCCCATTCCTGGAAGTTGGATTGAAACGAAGAAAAATAATCCTGAGCGTAGTCTTTGTGAAGGGTTATAAATCCCTCTTGGACACTAAATCAAGCCCTCAGGTGCTGCAAACAGGCCTAACACAGAAAACAAACTTTAAGGCTCCCATAAAGTCACTGATCGTAGGGCAGGGAAGATGTTCCACCCCATGCCTTGAACTCATTCCTCCTTATCCTCTAATCTAACCCAAGTGAGGTCAACCAGAAGACTAAGCTGCCTTCCACACACAGTGCAAATCCCTCCAGTGTCAGACAGAAATGCATCCACCCCAGCCCCTCTCCCCACCTGCAGCACACAGATGAGCTCTGGGTTGGGGCATCCCTTCCTCTCTCCTGCCTCGCTGGGAATTGCCACTTCAGATGTGTTTTGCTTGCCTTTGTTGCAGACTATTTTCCTTTATGCACAACATGTAAGTGTCTGAGGGGACACACACCAATGTAGACACATGCACACCGGCCTAGGTCTGCTGATTCATCTTTATCTTTTAGTTAACATAAACAATCAGAAAATAAGAGAGAGAGGTGTCATCATACAACATCTCCAGGACCTCTGTGATTTCTGCATGTGAGAAGCCACCATGGGTCACCACCCTCTGGCCAGCCTGACTTCTGTTTTTCAAGTTAGCAACAAACTGGTCCATCACAGGGTTTTGCCTAAAAATTTGCTGTAAACTGAAATATTCAGCTAGGGGTTCACATGTCTTCTGAAGAACTTTTCAGGTGCCACTGTTACACAATCCTGGGGGAGGGCTGTGCCAGAAGTGAGCACCCCAGTTGGTCCATCATCTTCTTCTGCTCCAGGTTTACAGCAGTGTTATCTCCAAGCTAATGTTGCTGTGGATGCAGCATGACACACCTGAAGGAAACGCTGGACTTTGAGATGGGGATACATGCTAGTATCTCCAAATTGGTATCTCTGTATGGTAAACGTAAGGCTATGGATGTGTCCAAAGGGCTGACATTCCAGTGCAATCCCACAGGAGCCAAGTCCATCACTGAGCTCAGACCAAGGAATGCTTGTGGCTTTGCCAAGTATCTTGCAGAGGGAGGAGAAGGTCTTCTCCTGGTACACTGCTTCCCAGCAGTGGAGAGAAGAAATGACACTTCAGTCATGCCCACCCTGCCCAGATGCCTTCTGGAGCCAGATCTAACAATGTTATCCCCCACTAAAGCCATGTCCAACTGGTATGGGTGCTGTAAGAAGTGCATCTCCATCATCAAACCACCAATTAAGCGAAGGCGCTAATGAAAGCTGAGCATCCTCTGGGAAAGGCTGTTTGTCCTTTTCTGACTTGCAGAGAGTCTCTCAACACTGTTTCAATCATATGACACATTCTACAGTCATGCAGCCTGAATTGTTGCTCCTCAGGGGTCTGTCTGCCAAGAAAACTGAGGAATGACTCACGTCATGGCATTTGGAGCAAAGGGAGGGCAGGACCAGAAGGTGACTAATGATTCAAAAGCACAGAGCTTTACTTCCGAAGGAGGATGGGCTAGTCCTACACACAATGCAGGAAAAGGGCCTTGCAGCACATTGGGGTGATGGAGCAGAGCAATGGATACATGCACAGTGGAGAAATGCATCCCTGTCTTAAGGCAGAGACAACATTACCATGAAGAAGAAAGTGACACTCATCTGATCCACCACAGACTGAGAGACTCAGAGGATATGGGTGGTTCAAAGCCAAACTAGATAATTAGGAAATAGATGAGGGCTGTTTGGTGGCAACCCAAGGTGGGGTCTGGAAGTTTCTGCTGAATTTCTTCCTAAGCCACAGGAAAGACTCTGAGGACATAAAAGAAAAGGGTCAAGATGGCCCTTCCTCAGCCAGAGAAGGAGATTTGTTAGACCTGTGCTGTGTCCTCACGGAGATGTACTGTGATCTGTGCACTATCTATGTTGGAGAGGCTACTCTCATGATATTTCTGAGAGATACACTTAACAAGCCCTTGAAAGCAGGCTGCACAAGGAGGAAAATTCATCCCCTTTGCTCCCCCAAATATGTCCTTCACATTCATGACTTTAGCCAAAACAAACAACCCATTTACAGAGCTCAAGTCTTCTGCACTTCCTGCTGTTTAACACATCACATGGAAAAAAACCTGTATCTCCTTTCTCTTTCCATGTCCAAAGGAGTGAGTCAAGCAGGGGGAGACGGAAAACTGTTGTAAAGCCAGTGGCTCCTTGATACATCTCTGCTCTTCTGCTTTCTTGCATATCTTTGTCTATAGAAGTCCCATCCTGCTATACAAGCTACACATCTCCTCCTCCAACCCAGGCTGAGCAGCTCACAGGAGGCAATGGCACCCTGGGAACCAGGAAAGACCATTTGAATTTTAGGGGAAACTGGGCAAGTTTCACCTTGAACCTAATGTAGAATATGGGCCTCTGGTTACATGACACTTGGCACGAATGAAAGGAGAGTGGAATGGGAAAATAACCCCCCCATGCCCTTCCATTCAGTGCCAGCACTGAGCATGTCCAAATGCTAAAATGGAGACAGTTCAACAGCTGTGGGCCACTGGGTCAGGCTGCAGATCCTTGCCACTGGTGGACAGCAGGAAAATAAAAAAACCCTATGAGAAGTGGCTGAGGGAACTGGAACCACTTAGTCATGAGAAAAGAAGGCTGAGGGGAGATCTCATTACTTTCTACAGCTACCTGAAAGGAGGTTGTAGTGAGGTGGGTGTTGGTCTCTTACCCCAAGTAACTAGCAATAGAACAAGAGGAAATGGCCTCAAGTTGTGCCAAGAGAGGTTTAGAGTGGATTTGAGGAAAACTTCACCATCCCTGGAGGTATTCTGAAAACCTGTAGGCATGGCACTTCAGGACATGGCTTAGTGAACACAGTGGTGGTGGCTTGATGGTTGGACTTGATGATCTTTGAGATCTTTTCCAACCTTAATGACTCTGTATTTCTATGAAAAGCAAGAGGGACAGATTACCTGGTGGTGCTGGGGATAAGTGGTGGATTAGCAGAGCCCTGTCCAGGGTTGGGGCTGGCCCTGGCTTAACAAAAACATGACTGGGGACTGCATGGGGGGGTGGAGAGGCTGCTGTCCCAGGACCAGTTGCTGAGACAATGTCTGGTCCCAGACACTGATTAGAAATTGTCCCAGACAGCACAGGGCGAGGGCAAGGGGGGAGGAGTGAATGATGGATTAACTCATTTCTAGTCACACTCTCCCCACAAAGAGCAGGTCACTTTCTGCTTTGACGCTGAGTTACTGTCACAGGCAGTGCTGAGACAGGGCCTGGGCCAGATTTATTTACCTTGAATCCCTTTAAACATTTCAACACCCTGTGGCTGTGCACAAAGCCTGTGAAGCCACATACCTTCTCCCCACTCTTCCCTCCTGTTGTCTCACTCTTTTCTTGCTGCAGGCCAGACTGCTTGTCAAAATTTAAAATTAAGCCATGGGAGACACACACTTGGCTTTCTTCTTTACCCATATGCCTAGATCCTTCCTAGGGATGGTAGGACTTCTTGTAAGCACATAACCAGCTCAAAAAGGCCCCACAGCTTCTTTTTTTTATTTCATGTCTAAGGCAATATGGATAGCAGGGAGCAGCACAGCATGGAACTTGTGTTAACTTTGGAGTGCCTCATGCTGCATGCATGAGGCAGTGTCATGGGAGGAGCTCCTACACCTGTGATCCATCCCCCTCTGACCTGGAGAAGGAGCTGACATGATACAGCCCATCTGTTAGCTTCTCCTCCTTCTTTGGGGAGGGAATTTTTACAAGGGCTTGCACTGAGAGGACAACGTGTAATGGTTTTAAACTGAAAAAAGAGAGATTTAGGTTAGAGATAAGGAGGAAATTCTTTAGTGTGAGGGTCGTGAGACACTGGCACAGGCTGTCCAGAGAAGTTGTGGAAGTCCCATCCCTGGAAGTGTTCAAGGCCAGGCTGGATGGGGCTCTGAGCAACCTGATCTAGTGGGAGGTGTGCCTGCTCATGCAGGGGGGTTAGATCTAGATGATCTTTAAGGTCCCTTCCAACTCTAACCTGTCTGTGATTCTATGATTCTATGATTCCATCCTTCTGACTTTTGAAACACAATAGGGATGGTTTAGGGGCTACCCCTACATCACAGAGCAGCCCCAGCACCCTTGTTTCCACCCAGCACCTTTGCCTGGTGGATGCACTGAAACCACTGGGGCTCTCTGCGGGGACCAGGGAGCTGATAGTTGTGCACAGGCAGCTCCACCAACTTAAGGGGAGATGCAAAAATCACAGAATCACAGAACAGTTTGAATGGGAGTCTCATGAAAGGAGAGTAGATTGGGAGAAATGGAAAAATGGAAAAGGACAGTAGTTTATCCCAAAGACTTCCTTGGAAAAGGAACAGCCAAAGCACACAGATTTGTCCTTCTCTTGGACTACTGGGAGACTTTGTCTCATCATTGAACCTGAACTGAAAAGACTTACAGCTCAGCCTTACTCTACTGAGCTGCTTTCTGTTCAAAAAGCACCTCACCTTGGCTGCCAAAAATGTGACATCCTGTGACTCATCAAGGCAAGAATCCCTTGGCAAGAGACGTGGACATCTCAGGCTCCTTTCTCCCAGGCATCCTCAGCACCCTCACTGCGTGACAGACTCTCCTTGCCTGTGCTTCACCATCACACTGTTCCCACCACATTCAAGCACCATTTAGGACAATTCCATCCCAAGATCTCCAAGTGCTTTTCAAGGTTTAGTTAATTAAGCCACTGAAGTATTATTACATCTCTCTTACAGAACAGAAAGCCAAGCAAAGATGTTAAATGACTTGCCAAACGTAATATGAGTCAGTAGCTAAGTTGGGAAAAGAACCCAGGAGTCCTGACTCTTAACCCATGGCTGTAAACTATTTTTCTCTATAAAACAGAAATTAAGCAGGGAGAAAGGTGGCAGCATGGCTTTTCCTTTCATTCATGCTGCCTTATAATCAGGAAGGAAAGAAAAATATTGATTCCTAATCTTAGAACTAGGTACATTTAGTTGAAATGGACTGTGTGGAAGTTTTAGGGGGCTTACTGACATTTTGGAATTCTTATATTGAGATTGTATTTAAGGAAGCTGTTGTGCTTGCAGGAGTTGTGGGCTTGGTGTAGAAATGACTCTGTGTGATCTAGAAAGTCAGAGCAGATCAGTGAAACCACTTTGAAACAGTCTGTCAAATCTATGACATCTTCCTGCTTACTAAAGGCATTAAAACTAACAGAACAAGTTACCATTTGTTCTTTCTCTTACCAAAAAGAAAAAAAAAAAAAAAAAAGAGGGGAGGGGGACAATGTAAAGGTGATTTCTCTTGCAGAAAAGGGCTCCTCTTCCTCCAGCCCAGGACCTGCAAGTGGAACCACTCCAAGGCTAAAGATAAACACAGCGATAGCAAGGGCATTTCCACCAGGAGGCCAAGGAATTTGAAAGAGGAAGGAGTAACTGGGACCCCAATGAGCCATTTGCCTGTATCCTGCTGTCCATAAGTTTTATAAATTATGGGGGAAAAAAATGGTGTGCACAACTGAAAGCTGCCCCTAGGCACCAATAATTTGTCTGACCTGCATTTAGACGACCAATCCTCTCAGCTCTAACTAGCCTTGGCAGCCTTGCACAGGTCATATTTTTACATGGATGAACTGTTCTTCAACAATTTCCTCCAGTGTGCTAGCAGCACAAACAGACTTTTCTTTGCAAGCAGGTATGTGTGCCTTCTTTTTCCAGTTTTTTCTTTTCTCACACAGGGGGCTCATGTGGCCACTTGCAAAGAAAAAAGCCCAGCCCCCTGGCTCTTTCCTACTACCATTGTTGCTATGAACCCCATTGAAGTTTTATGGGCAAGGATAGAAGTTCCCTTAAGCTTGGTATCCTCTGTTTTAGGAAGCAACACCATCACTTTTATTCCCTACCCCATTTTTCCCAAGTCCTATTGATATCTGTCCCTAATATTTGCCTGCAGTATCATGTTTTATGACTCAATAAATTTACTCATGCTCCTAGTGACAGACAGAATTTACAGTTGCAAAATTCCCTTTCTGGAGTAGTTCTAAGGTTGAATTAGACATCCAGAAGAAATCACTTCAAAGAAGGGGGAAGAGCTGGGAAAGCTGCCCCGTCACTTCCTTAAATCCAGCACTCTCATCCTATGAGTCTGCTTGCAAGGGCCAAAGCCCTGTAGCCTCTTGAGTCAGAGGGATTGAAGATACAGTGAGAAAAGAATTAAGAAAAGAAAGCAGGGGACAAAGGTGCTGTCAGAGATACATAGATCCTCAAAATATGTCTATATATATATTTGTCCTTTCTAGGAAGGGATTCATCATATGCACCAAAAGCCTCATGACCTCAAGGTGTAGCCTAGGATTTAAGGCCTTGTAGGAATTTGCCCTCTCTCTTTATTAAATGCCAAGTAGGATTGTGCCTGAATGAACTGCACACATCCAGTGGTTTCCCTCAGACACTTTGTTGATGGATTGCTGGCATCACTTGTTTTCTTTTGAAGGCAATTCATTTATCAGAGACAATTACTCAGCTGATAAGTTCAGTGTGTTCAGCTGTTCGTGGCTACACAGCAGCTACAGGCCAATAAATATGAGCTGCAATTAGCCTGATTAATGATTTCAGATCACTAAGCTGCAGCTTTGTTTAAGATAAAGGCTCTAATAAGCTTTTCTGTTGAAGCTGGCAGGTTCATGGGTGTTGGTGACACTACCTCCATTGTCAGGGCCCCAAGCCCAGCAGCTCCTTCAGTCCCACTCTGTGATAAATCAGGTCCTGCTCCTTGGGACCTCTGAGGAGCTCAGCAGGTGTTTGGTGGCCAGCAACAGGGAACCCCCTTGCATCTGCCAAGGGGCAAAGTGCTAAGGAAATTGTTTCCAAATGTTCCTTTATTTAGAAATTTTACATTCTCCCTCTCCCCCAGCCTCCTGTTTTACTCCTTGGGGCTTCCAGACTTCACCTCTGCTTCCATCCTTCAGCCACTGTGTGAGTCCTGATGCTGAGCCAGGTGTGGGTGTCTCAGAGCATGGAGCCAAGGGAACAGAAACTCTAAGAGCTCTAACACTGCAAGCAGACTTGTAAGCAGTGGAAAACAGATTTTAAGAGGACCACATTTAACATGTTAGCAGGCACCAACACTGCTGTGGTGGGACTGGCAGAGCCCCGAGATGCATGTGCTGACAGCAAACCCTCCAGGTGGGATGGCATCTGTGTCTCATGCATTTTCAGGTTGTAAAGAACATGAGCATGACTGCATGTGCACATACATGTGTACCTACATGTTCTTCCCCTGCAGTCCTCCTCTAAAGGATTCAGTGTCATTGATTTCTGTGCCACAAGCCCAGACTGGTAAAGCCTGTGCTTGTGGTGCAGCAGTTTTAGAGTTCCAAGCCCTGCTAAGGTCCATGCACAGGCATGATGACAGCAGTCCCCTGCAAGAAGGCAGCTATGCTAACACACACCTCATGGGCTGCAGCATGGCTGGGGGGCAGGGACAACAGGAAAGGTGACAGGATGAGGTACTAAATGAGGGAGCTGAAGAGGTCTCAGCCTGAAGTGGAGAAGGGCAAGACTATGGCCAGAGTCACAGGTCATGTTCTCAATGCTGAACACACCGTCTCCAATGGTGGAGAGGATGGTTGGGCCCAGAAAGGAGGCAGAAATGGTGTGAACAAGAGCAGGCAAGACACAGCTGCCCATGGGCTGCTCCATGTGGAGAGAAAGGTCAGCAGAATGGACAGTGAAAGGAATAATCCACCAGTGTGAACAGCCCTGTAAGAAGCCCACCCCTTGGATGACAGCTCCATGGAAGGAAAGGCTGGAGGGTTGCTGAGGGATGATGAGGCTTTCACTGTTTTGACCCAGACTGAGGGAGAGTCAAGACCCACAACATGCAAATGTCTACCCTATGGCTTGGGTTTCATGGTTGGAGCATGACAGCTTCAGCCCAGCACTTGGAGGACTTGAGCACTCTGGACTCACTCCAACAGCTCCATGTTCTTCTTGGGGGACAAGTGGAGAGGGCTGGGACCATAGATGGTCCCAATTATGACGACCAACAGGCAAGCCTGCAACAAAGGGATAACAGATGGCCACAAATATTTTTTACTGAGCAAGCAAGGGGGAGGTGCCAGCCCCCCAGCCCCTGTGCTGGGCAGGGGAAGTTTATTTAATCTACCCAGCCCCCTCCACAAACCCCAGATCATTTCCTCCTCCAACAGCTGCAGCTGTGGGGGCCAGAGGAGCGTGGAGACAAACAGCTGTCCCTTGCCCATTGCTGTACTCCCCCCCCAGGCTCATTGCATCCAGCCCCACTGAGTCCCACCCTGGGACCAGCTCCCCTAGCCTCTCCTCAACCCCAGTCCTTGTGAGCTGTTTGGGACAATTTGAAAAAAAGTTCTTTTTCTTGCTGCAACTGTATCAGTTTCAGGAAAACAAAAGCTATAAACACTCCTCACAAGCTTCACCTGGTTTCGCAGCCTTCAACTAGCAAAGCCACAGTGTGATGATAGAAATACACATTGTCTGCAAAGCCAGGCCAGTGACTGGGCAATATCCTGATTAATGTTTTAAGTATTACACATAAATGTTTCTCCTTGACCAGCACACCAGCTCTTGATATACACTCCCAGCACACGAACCGTTGTGCAAAATTCAGCAGTCAAATTCTGAAGTTCTCAGAGCAGTTTGTTAAATCTCCTCTCTAAGGATAACAGAAAAAGGGGCTGGGTTATCTGCATTAATTTTTAATATTTTGGAGGAAAGTGGGTTGTGGTTTTTTTCCTTTTTGCCAGTCAGCTAAAGGGGATTTCTGAAGAGCAGGAATCTCATAGTGATGAATGTCACTTCTCCCAGGGAGGCCTTTTTCCATGGCAAGATTTGCACAGTTGGAATCTGAACAGAATAAACCTACAGACTGACCAAACACAAATGGGCCTTTTAAAAGGTCTGTATCTGATTTGTTAACACTGGTCCACAAAGACCTGGCTGCAGTCATGAGGACAAAGAGTTCAAAAGAAGCAGCATCCTCAAACTGGGCTGGATTCCCCAGTACAAAGAGAAGCAGAACAAGGGCACTAACTGCATTTCTCTTTTTTTTTATGGGGGTTCCTATTTATTTTGAGCCTCCCCATAGCACAGCTTCCTGGCCTGGCTCTATATAAATGACAGCTTTATAAAGTTGAACTGCATTTTTTTCTAACCTGGATTATTTTAAATTTTTTTGGGGGGTGGACACAAAAAGTTCAGTATTAGGCATAATCGCTCCTTGGCATGCTATATAAATACACATTTTGTTAGATTGATTGACCCTGGGTAAAGACCTAAAAGGAATAAAGGTCTACTATTCACCATTGTCAAAGCAATACCCCAGACTCCTAATCAAGTCTGCTGCTGCCAAGGTAGAAAAAATAATAACCTTGCTACAATTAACTTACCAGGAGCCACTGCTGAGCCATCAGGAAACTGAGTTTCTCTGTGCTGTGTAGGGATACATTTTTTCCTAAGTCATAGAGTAATATTCTTGCTGGCATGGTGTTTTCTTCCAAGGGACATCACAAGGTGCACAGGCACCTAAGTTAGACCTCAAGTGTTGTTAGAGAAAGAGCCAAACCCATTCAATAAACATAGGTTGAAGGTGGAGGATTGCAGTAGAGAAGCACAAACTACTCAAAACTGCAGCCATGTCATATCCACACATATCAACACTGATGGTTCTCGTGGCAAATTTAAACCATCTCAAGTTGACAGCAGCTGAACTTGGGAAAAATTCTGTATCATCCCTGTTCAGATATGTAATAACTTTAGCCGACCCATTAGGCAGCCAGTCTTAGCTTCACAAATTTTATGCTGATACTTTGAGCTGTGGGCAGGAGGTTGGATCTCTAGAGGTCCTCCCAGCCCCTGTTTCTCCATGGTTGTGGTGGACCTGTTCTTGCCTTTGCCACCAGTAAGACCTCAGAATTTCATTAACCAATAAAAAAAATCTGCTTTTCACTGGAGAGGAAAAAAAGCCTTTTCATGCTACTGTTTACATATTTTGCAGTATTTAAAAAGAAATAATAAAACTACTCATTGTCAGCTTAGATACTTTTTGCTTTGTCAAAGGTGTATGTAGCCTGTATCCCTCATGCAAACAACCTGCTAGCAAAGCAAACAGCAAGCACTGAAGAACAAGATTTTGGATAGATATTTCCATTTACATTTTCATGTAGAAACAGAGCCTTCTTTTATTTTTGTGCATAAGACATTCGGGTTCTAAAGACCAGTGTCTGGATCTCTTAGGAATTTCTCTTTTTGAAGACCATGGCAATAAATGGGTGCCCAAACAATCACACTGCTCCATTCTTTCCCAGTCCTTCAAGTGACATGAAGTGTTTCTAAACTAGATTATAAATTATCAAGCTGACAGACCAGCCTCACAGCAACTGCATGAAACCAGTGTTACCAGTTGTATCAATAGCAATGTCACCTGCAGGAAGTGTCCAGGATAGCAGATTTTGCACGTGACCCTGATGAATAACAACAGCCTGTTGCTCTCACCTCACCTGTCCAGCTTCTCCTTTTAAATAAAAGAAGACATTCTTTTCATTTCTAATCAACCTCATACATGTTGTCCCCATTTCATACAGCAGGAGGGGTTGCCCAGCTAGACTATGTGCCCCAGTCTGACAATGCAGGGTGTGTCTAAAACATTGCACAGAAGATGGCATTTAGGATCAAGGGAGCAATGAAGCAACATGCCCCTGAGTGACAGCTTGGCTAGGGCATTGCACTCCTGGGTCCATGGTCTTATCCAAAAAAGCCAGACTGAAATCAGAAAAATGTTTTGGAAGGCTCTCTTAGTTGTATGTCTCAGAAAAAAATCTCCATTTACTAAAGCCACTCTTTGTCCAACAGACACAGGAGCAGTGGAGGATGGGCAGCCCGGTGAGACACTGGCACAGATTGCCCAGAAGAATTGTGGATGTCTCCTCTCTGGAAGCATTCAAGGCCAGTTTGGATGGGGCTTGGAGCAACCTGGTCTAGTGGACGGCGTCCTTGCCCATGCAGAGGATTAAAACTAGGTGATCTTTAAGGTCCCTTCCAAGACAAACCATTCCCTGATTCTATGACATCCAGGCAGGCATTAGCACTGCTGGACTTCCCTAAACTGTCCTGTGTATTATTGCCAGTTCAGGGTATGCTTTCCAAAATGCTGCTAGCCCATGCCATGGAAGGCCATGGAGTAACTGCAGTTTTGATCTGAATCTCAAACTAAATATTATTGCAGCTTTTTCATCAGGAAAACATATTTAGCATACTGCCCAAACCCACTGCTTGTTGTCATTGCTAACAGGAGGCAGAGGGCAGGGAGAAAAGGATGACCCTACCTGCTCCAGCTCCTTGTGCTGCTCCTTGAATACTTGCAGTGAAGCTCAAAGTCCTCTTCAGACCCTGGCACTCATCTGCAGCTCAGGTCTTGGGACCAGGAGGAGGAGAGGAATTTGGTTGTGTGACCATGAAACTTACCACACAAGCAGAACTCAGTGTTCCTGCCCATTTCCAAAGGGGAAACAGGAGCCAGTCTGGAAACAGCAAGACCTAAAAAACACACAAACCAAATCTGATTAACTGAAGAGGTAAGTGAACAGCAAGTTATTCTTACTTGGAGGGTTTTATATCAATGCACAAAACCCTGTTTGTGTTTCGGCTTCCAAGCCTAAAGTGGTTGTGGAAGGGAAGAGGGGGGTTCTTCTCATTAAAAATATTTATTGAAAATTTGTTTTATAAAAGCTCATGTGCTCTTGAAAAGAGTGTTGACAGCGTTTGCTCCAGCTGGGAAGGACATCACAGCTTATGATAGGCTTGAAGGCAGGGAAGGCACTGATCATACATAGGACACTGCAAGAGCAGATTTGCAGAGGAAAGCCTGTGACACACATGGATGAGCTTTTTAGACATTTCAGTACCAAAGCAAGATGAATCTATGTGCACCATGGAATGAAGAGCCATAAAGTCAGTCCTGTCAGTGTCCAGGCTGCAGAGATGCCCTTGGACACTGGCAAATGGGTGATCCTGACCCTCTCCTAGATGAGAGAGGAAGTAAGGACATGCTGTCTCTATTCTCACTGTGCTCATTTCTGTTGCCCATGCTGAAGCTCAAGCTGGGCTGAATGAGGTTTCACACAACCTACACTTATTCTTTTGAAATTCTTTTGGAAGGTGGGGACAACCAAAAGCAGCAGCCCCACAAGTGTTTCCCTATGCTCCTGGTGGTACAACATCCCTTATGCTATGCAGTCAGGCATCCCCTGAACAATGGGAAATGGCCTTTGCTCCTCTGTGAGCCCCCCAGGCAATCCACAGCCTTTCTGGAAAAATCACATCACCATTCCTATGGTTGCTGTATATGGACTATGGTCTCCCAAATCACATCCTGAGCAAAACACACCCCAGGCCAGACCTGGGCCCTCTCCTTTCTGCACCCAGACCACTGCCCCAGCAGCAGGCCACACCTTTGGAGGAAAAAGCAAGGGTCCTACTTGCACCACACTTTTCAAAGAGCACGTTAACCCAGATTGTCTTGGCTAACTCTCTGGAATTTCCTTCCTTGCTCCGGAGACAGAGCATTCTGTGGAAATGAAAATTAATACTTACAGGCAGCTTGAGTTTGGGTGTGTTTTCAATTATATATTAAAAAAAAATGGGGGGGGAGAGTGAAAATTCAGTGGCAGCTACAAATAAACCTGTTTTAATTATAAATCCATTTAGCAGGAGGTGGAATTAATCACCTAAAAGAGTGAGGGGAGAGCCCCAAAGTTGTGCACAAAGCAAGGAGAGTGCGAATCACACAGTTGGCATGAGATCCCATTTCATTTCTGTTAAGTGCAGGGGTTTTAAGTCCTTGAATATCTCACTGTTCTTTCCCTCCTGTTCTCCAGAGGGAGAACAAATGCAAATGGTGTCGTGTTAGAAGGGGCTAAAAGGCCACTCTGTAATAATCCAGTGTGCAAAACCCCATGAATTCATCAAGGAGGGAAGGTGTAGCAGCCCTCAGGAAGCAGCAATAGCCTCTGTGTACACATAACACCTCCACAGGAATTTTCTGCAGCTACTCAAGAACAGGCCTGGGTCTGTTCACCCCAGCTTCACCCCATAGCTCACTCACACACAAGGCAGCACACGGGGGACCACAACAGAGCATCGTGCTGCACCAAAAATAACCCCAGCGGGTGAAAAATAGGCTCTGGTGTTTCTCCCATGGGTGCTGGTGCTGGAGTTAGACAAGAGGAAGGATAGTCTTTCCACAATATTTCTTGGAGCACAGGTGTGTGGAGCCACAGCCAGGATGAAGATCCTGGTTGTGGTGTGTTGGCCGAACGGTCAATCAGCTCCAGCAAGTTCCCATACATGTTTTCCTTGAAGGCTGCAAATTCATCTAGCCTGGGCAAATATGGTTTCATCTGATGTTCCTGCTCCACAAACATTCAAGCTTTAGCTGTGCAAATACTTAGAGGAAATACAGTCCACCTTTCCGGCCAGTGCTTGTCACCTTACAGGTCAGAGAGGACTGGATCCTCCTACTGCTGGTGAATTTGTCCAGCTCCTCCTTGGAGCTGCCGATGTTGCCTCCACAAGCTCCTGCAGCAGCACAGTCCCACTGTTTTCTGCCTCGACCCAAAGAAGCTCTAATACCTATTTAAAACTAGTCTTCTACTAGTTTTGCCCCTTAGTTTTAATATTAGGTGATTTGGTGACAAACAGATTATCCATTGCCATGAGGCTTTTGAGAACTTGAATTACATTCCCCGAGCAGTCCAGCTATTGCTTATGATAGGTATTACCATATTCTGCAATGACTCAGTTCAGACAGTTGAGGCTCTGGCCCAAAGAAGAGAGGTCATCTGGCCTGTTAGTCACCTCTAGTGAGCAATCTGCATATAATGCCTAATTCCCAAGTTAGCTTATTTTTTTATTACTATCATAATTATCGCAGACTGAGGCTGTGTAATGTACTGAGAACAGCACATTGCACAGGTTTTTTGTAGGAACTGAGTTTTGAAATTGCTACATGCAAGAACAAAAACCAGCTGTGCCCGTGAGAAAACCCATGGGTCTCATCCAACTGACCACAGCTCGCACACAAAAAAATATGCCATCAGTCTATTTGACTCTTGGAGCACACACACATCTCTCAGTTACACAGTTTATTTTACAAGGAAAAATAAATCTGTTCTCAGTGCATGAGTAGGACTGAGAATAATTAATCCATCAGTTTGGCCATCAAATCAAAACATTTTGACTTGGTCTGGGTTGAACCTACATTTTTCTCTAGCTTTCCTCAGACATGAGCAAGATATCAGTCCTCAAAATGAGGCATAGGGAGCCTCAAACAAAAACACTCAGTTTTCAAAACTGCTCTTGTAAACCATTTTCTAGGCACCAGCCTGTGAACCTTGAAGTGTTTCTCAAAAGCAAAGAGCTGAGTGGCGGGTTTGAGGCACGGAGGGAGAGCTTCTGCTGCCCTGGGCACTTCTACATGAGCCTTTAGTCCACAACTCTTCAAGGATCACTTTTTCTAACACCCTCCACAGCAGGAAAATGGCATTTTTCCCACACCACATGGAACAGACCTTAGACCCCCAAAGGACAATCAAGCAAATCAAAGTCACCAACACACAATATCTTAGACCTTGGTAGCATCTTCATGGCTGGGCATGCAACCCCCAGCAGAGAAGAGCAGGCAGGAGCCTGCAAGGGAGACAGGCAGCAAAGAAAGAGCAAAAATACAGGGAAAGCAACATTTACAGTTACATGGTGCAGCTGCTAGGAAGGCTGAGTGACAGAATGTGATGGATGCTATAGCTTTACAGGCTACAGCATTGCAGAAAATTGACAGTCCCCTACACCATGAAAGCACAAGCTGCTTTCAGAGATTATACTTGGTGCTCTCCCTAGGGCTGCAGCAGTCTCATAGTTTCCCTGCAAACTCACCTCTCGATAAAATAAAGCAAATTTTCAAGCATCCAGCTACAGGAAAAAGTGTATATAGATACATAGTATGTACAGATTATAGAGCTTGGTTGATTGGTAACTCTCATATTGATAGATACAGATTGATGCAACTAATCTGTAAATCTAAAATGTTGAAATAATTTGGATTAAACATGAAAACTGAGAAGGAAACAAAAAAAAAGGAAAATCAAGCTCATTCTTTTTGAGGGATGGACAAACTATTTCTGATATTAGGGTCTGGCCACAATTTCTAATGGAGCTTTTAAGTCTTTTATTACAATACCAAATGCTTACTTCTTTTCCAATGAAGGTCGTGGGCAATTCTGCAGGCTGATTACAAGCAGAGGAGAACTAGTTCCCAAAAATCATGACCAATAGAGCTTAGGTGCACTTGCAGAATCTTCCTCCAGGTGTCTACATTTGTTATAGGCTATTTATTTCAAAGTAACCTCATTACTTCTGAACAGTTTTGTTGCCACCCCTGTGCTGGCCAACACACCCATGAGCCTGCCAAGCACTAGGGATCTTAATGAAACTTTGTTAGCCAAGCCCCCTTTATCCTTCATCTTTTCCATGCATCACCAGCTTAAGGCCAGCATAGCCCCAGACAAGCTCCTTTCCTCAACCTACTGGTAAAGACACAAAGGTAATTGCATTTGCCCATTCCTGTGAGAGTGACAGAGCACTGGAAAAGGCTGCCCAGGGAGGTTGTGGAGTCTCCTTCTCTGGAGACATTCAAAACCCACCTAGACACATTCCTGTGTGATGTGCTCTGGGTGATCCTGCTCTGGCAGAGGGGTTGGACTAGATGATCTTTCGAGGTCCCTTCCAACCCCTAGGATTCTGTGATTCCAACCAAGTAAAAACTGTTTGTTTCTGATTTGCTGCAGAGTAGCAGACCGTACACAGAAACACATTTGAAAAAGTGCTCCTGGTCACCATTGGTATCCTCTGTTCTGCATCTTCACAGCAGAAATGCTGGGGTATGAGGAGAGGAAACTGGTTTCATGCAGTTGTCTGTTCACAGAAGTAGTGAAAAGTATTTCAGGATAAATACAATTCCCTTACAGTACAGTTTCTTCAGAGCAACAGCCTGAAATACCAAGCTCCATTTCTCCCACTGCTGGGCATCTTTGTTCAGCCCCAAAACACAGGCAGATAAAGGCTTCAAAAGTTCATTCAGAGACTATCAGCAGCTCCTATTTACATACTATTCAATAGGGATACGTGGGTGCATTTGTTACCAAACCCCAGTAATCAGATGTTGAAGCAACGATGTGCATCGCACGGAGCCCGTTGGGGCTTTGCACAATGTCCTGAGCACTGAAAGCCAAATGAGATGCTGGCAACACCTTCCCCAGTTGTGTAACTACTCTGAAGAAATAATGGCTCTCTTCAATTTTTAAGAAAATAAGTAGGAAAAAAAAAGCTAAGAGGGATGATATTGATCACCTGCCACATCTGGGGGGAAAGTGCACAATCAAGGGACAGTGTGATAAAACCTTTGTTCAAAAAGGAACATTTTGGCTGCAAGGAATTTTTCAGTGCTCTTTTGTAAGCCCTAAGAAGGACTTCGACCAAAGACACAAATGTTCTTACGTTGAGAAGTGCTGCAGTTAGGTATTTACTTAAACAGTGTTCCCAATGGACCAAAATTTAAGAGGAGAGCAAAAGAACTGGTACAAAAGAGCTCCAAAGAAAAAACACCCAGTGACCCCACCGCTTGCAACACCAATATCGATATGTGGGAAACAAATCCCTTTGGCACATCAACATTACTCAGCTGGAAACTTGTGAAACTCGTTCCACGGGTCCACACAGCCTAGGAGATGCAGCCAGAGCACTGAGCACAGAGAAGTGACACCAGGGAAAAGCAAGGTTATGGACAGGGCACCAGCAAATTAAGCCAGGAAGAAATTAAATTGAGAGGAAGCAGGAAAGGGCAGTTACAAATGACATCTGGCTGGTTCCTGCTGTGAGATTTCTGCCCCACAAGGAGTCTCAGCCTTCAGCAATATCCTTTCTGCAGGTATCTCTGCTCCACATCAAGAGCAGACACACTGTGAAGAACCAGGGAAGAGGCTCAGAGTCCTGCGTGATGCTCCATTAAAATTAATCAAATTAACTTGGGATGCACCAGGATCTGACAAACCTCTAAAGGTGGAGGAAGGGAAGTTTACTCCATTC
>NW_009953655.1:485668-502577 GCF_000747805.2 Chaetura pelagica | reverse complement strand
CCTGCTCCTGCTTCACCAACAGCCCCTCTTCCCTTGCATCTCACTATGCAGAGCCCTTGCTCTCCTCCCTCCACAGCCCAACATTGTCACACAAGGTCACACAATCATAGAGAGTGAGTGACAATTTCAGAAACATGGCATTCAACCCAGTTAGAAATAGATGTCTTCTTTGCAAATTAGCACCCAAGACAGCATGAAAAATTACCAGATTGAAAACTCTCATTAGGTTAAAAGAGATTTCATTCCCATCTCTGGTAACTCACTAACCTACATCTTACGGTGCTTGTTTGAGGAAGAAGGGGAGACAAAGGGGACAAACTCTCCTGACCTCATCTATCATTTTTAAGGATGCAAAGTCATCCTTGATGCTTTATAGACAAGATCCACTAGGCTTTGTAGGTAGATTTTTTTAATTTGTCTGGCTAATAACATGAAGGAAAAAACCCATCACTTCAGCTTCTCAGCCCTGCACCATCTATGTTATGGTATCTGGATCCTTAGGGTAACCTAGCACATTATGCCACCACTTGGTCAAATGTGGAGGAGTTTCTCCAGGCTCAGCAGAACTGCTTTACAGCAGGGCTTGTTCTTCCAAGCCCCTCAGGCTGCCTGTGCAACTACAGCTTTTCAATGCTTAAAGGGGGCCTATAAGAAAGATGGGGAACTAAACTTTTGGCACAGCATGTTGTGGTAGGAGAAGGGGTAATGGTTGTAAACTGAAAGAGGGGAGATTTAGACTAGGTATTAGGAAGATTTTAGGCGTTTTTTTACAATGAGGGTGGTTAAACCCTGGCACAGGTTGCCCAGAGAGGTGATAGAAGCCCCATCCCTGGAAACATTCCAGATTGGATGCGGCTCTGAGCAACCTGATCTAGTTGAAGATGTCCCTGCTTAATGCAGGTGGGCTGGACTAGGTGACCTTTAAAGGTGCTTTCCCAATCCAAACCATTCCAGGATTCTATGATTGCAGGGGATTTCTCTGTGTGTCACAGTGGCATAAACATCCTGTGATGGCAAGTGGCTCAAAAACCAGTCTTTCCACAGCTGCAACTCCCCAAAAGCAGCTGCTGCTTATACTCCAACTGGTCAAATTCTGCCAGACCTCTAGTTTTACCTTGGAAAGCACCTGATCTTCCAATTTAAGTGTCTTTTCATCGTCTCTGTGGCCCATGACCTTCCACTCTATAAACAGCATAAGCCTTAAAGCACAAACCCTGCCAGGCAGCCTGTCACAGCACATGCAAATAGTTTTTCTTAAGAAGAAAAGCTACAAACTAGAGAAGTGCTCAAAGGGCACATGTGGAAAGTCAGTGGTAGATAAGGGCTGTGTTTGCTCAGACATACAGAAGTTCATGGTTAACTAAGCATGAAAAAATATTAATCATGCTTACATGGGCAAGTCTATAAATAATCCCTGTGGATGGAGTACACTGCTGGCAATTTCCTTCTGGAGGTGAGAGCTGTGCTATCTACCAGACAATGTTAATGTCCTCAGATTTTAAGGGGTTATTAGAGCCTCCAAGGATGTCAGTGATTGCATTGCTCCTATGGTATTTGAATAGCTCATAGCAATGAGGCAGCTGCATCTCCATGTATCTGTGTCCTCGTCCCTCCCAGATGAACAATACTAACACTAAATCTGACATCTCCGCAAACTGACAGAACTAGTGTGCAAGACAGATGCTTCCCAAATGCCCGTTTTTTTTACACAGACCTATGCAAGCCTGGGATGTGCCCTGTGACTATGCCTGAGACCTCAGGACATATGGCAGCACTGTGCCATTACAGGTGTCAGAGGGATTATATCCACAGGGAACACTCTAGATAGTCTCCTGGACAATATTTCTAGGGGAAAATTGGTCAGAGAATATATGAACAGACAGAAGCCCTGCATGGCAGAGCCCCATGAGCCCTAATGGGAACTCAGTGTCCCCTCATGTCACTGTAGACAGCCCAAACCTGTTGTTCATGCCTCCTAGGAAGAGCTGCACATCAGATCAGGAACACAAACTCATGCTAAGGCTCCTCTGTGCCCTTGGACACGTTAAAGCTCATGCACTTTCTACAGCTAAAAGGGAGTTATACTGCTCGTCTATAAAACATCTTCATAAAAACAGTGATCCCAAATGCACACTGTGATTTTGGTCTCACTGGAAGATCCCAGCCCATTCCTTTCTTTAGGAGTGGGGGAAAAAAATAAATCTCATATTTAACCTACAGTGGGAAAGGTGCATGAATGCACCCATTCAGCTTACAAATAGCAGGAGCTCCAGCTTAATTTTAGCACGCCAAGGGTGAAAAATCTTTCGAAAGCCCCTTCTGAAAGGGAATAACAACCGTATGGGTTTGGGATGGAGCGAGCAAACCTTCCCCAACAGCAGCTTAACAGTACCACCTGCTGGAGAAAGCCAAGTCTGCGCCCGGTGCTTCAGGCTGGTACTGCAGAAGGATGCAAAAAAAAAACCACAAGCAAACAAGATAGAGATGTAGCAGGGCAATTCAGGCTTGTTTTCCCATAGAAACTAAATTTTCCACTCCTTTTCAGTAGGCACTCAACGAGGGTGAAAACCTCACTGAGACTGAGCTGTTTAGTTCAAGGTCTCCCACTACAAATGCAGCCACGTGGCCAGCAAAGAGCTCCTTGGCATGGAGCTCCCAAAGCAGAATAAAGACTTGTCAGGAGGCAATCAGGAGCTAATATCCACCTACATGTTACAAACTAGTGTCTCTCAGCGATAACCATCTCCAATTAAAGATTTCATATCTGGGTGTTTAATAACTACAAAAAAATCAAGCTTCCTGAAATGCTTATTAGAAAAGGAATTACTCAATTACTTGGAGAAGCTCTGGATGAGAGGAAAAACAAATTAATCCACCAGTTCCTTAGTTTTACAAATTTGTAAGTCTGCACACATCTCAACATCTAACACTTCTGAAGTGTTTAATTAGCAATCTTTCCAGAATCTGCAGACAAAACATTCATTTTTGACAATGTGAGTGTTTCATTACACTTAAACAGCTTCCTTATTCACTCCCATTCTGGTGTTGAATCAATTAAGCATGGTGGCAGTAAAGCAAAGTGGAATTTAAACTAATGTTCTGGTGGGAGTTAAATCACCAGGATTATTCAGAGTGAAATGCTGCTCAAGGAGAGGCAGGCAAAGTTTATTTACGCTCAGGAGCATCGCTGTGCTGTGCCACTCAGCCAGGAGATCTTGACCTCCTGCTGCTCCCTTCCAAGCAGCAAATTAAACCCCTAAATCACAGGAGGTTCTTGCACTCTCAGAGCTAATGCAAAGCTGTGAGTAACTTTATTTTTTATTATATACGTATGTTATACAAACAGATTCTCTTTTTATGTATGTGCAACAGAAAATTCTATTGAAATTAAAGCTGTGAAGTCAAGTCTCATTCAAAACCAGCATTATCTTAATAGAGACTGGGTAAACAGCTTCTATTTATAAAATTGTGCAGTGAGAAAACATGCACAAGAGTCTTGGCTACTGTAAACCAGACACTTGACTTCTCAGCTATGATAACTTCTAGACTCCTCTACAAATTGCCATGGCCACTAATTATTTTATTAATGATTCTCTGCTAGTTGTGAACTCCTGAGATTATGAAAGCTGGAGTGTTGGGGTATCTTAATTTATATCTTCATAATTAATTTTTCCATTTGTTATTTTTTCCTCTCTTTGCTCTTGGCTTAGCTCAGGCTGCTCTGTCTTTGGATCAAGCTGAGCTCAGCTGGAGCACAGTGCTCAGCCCGGGGATTTCTCACCAGATGTTAATGGTGTTTATTTATTAAGAGAAGTGTTTTTGAGCAGGACTGCTCTGAATTTCAGCCAAAATAGGTTTTCAATTGCTGAGGCTGTTCAAGTCCACAGGAAAACCAAGGCTGGGGCACTATAAGGTAAGTTTTGGATATGAATTACCCCCCTCTCCATCTTTGCAAAGGGCAAATCAGATTTTACCTGTGAGTTCTAATTATTTTATTAATGATTCTCTGCCAGTTGTGAACTCCTGAGATTATGAAAGCTGGAGTGTTGGGGTATCTTAATTTATTAATATCTTCATAATTAATTTTTCCATTTGTTATTTTTTCCTCTCTTTGCTCTTGGCTTAGCTCAGGCTGCTCTGTCTTTGGATCAAGCTGAGCTCAGCTGGAGCACAGTGCTCAGCCTGGGGATTTCTCACCAGATGTTAATGGTGTTTATTTATTAAGAGAAGTGTTTTTGAGCAGGACTGCTCTGAATTTCAGCCAAAATAGGTTTTCAATTGCTGAGGCTGTTCAAGTCCACAGGAAAACCAAGGCTGGGGCACTATAAGGTAAGTTTTGGATATGAATTACCCCCCTCTCCATCTTTGCAAAGGGCAAATCAGATTTTACCTGTGAGTTCTGGGCCCAGAGATCCCATCCCTTACAGGGGGGAAACCAAACTAGATCCTCAACCCACTGCTGTGATGTCTTCCCAAAGTAAAAATACTCTGGTTTTCTACCACCACTGGCCCAAGACCAGCAGCATTTGCCCAGAGCCACATATTTTGTGAAAATACAAGTCAAAAACTTAGTGCTCCCCCTTGAATGGCAATGTCATCAAAGTATTTCCTTAGATTAAGTCATTTTAATAACATCCCTCCAGGCACCATTTAAATACCCTTTGCCTGGAAACAGACCAGCTTCCAGCAGGAAAGCAGGCAGTCCTGATTCAGCATCCCTCCAACCAGGCCATGAAGACAGGAATTAAATTAATCCCTGGTTGTCTTCCCAAAATTTGTACAAGTAGACAGAAAAGCTACTCTGATGCCTGAGCCAAAAAAACCCAACATTATCAAACCAAGAAGCAGAAAACTACATCCTTGCTTCACCTTCACAGGTCAGTGGGAGTCAGGCCACCAAGAGAGGAGGGGTCTCGAGGTATAGGGATGGGACAGAGGGTTAAACCAGAGAATGGAGGAATCTGCAGCATCCTGCCAGGGTGGGCTGCAAGAAGCCAAGGAGTTGGGCAAGAAAACAGCCTGGTTTCTCTCACAGCATCACGGAGGCAATATAGCCCTGCAGAGTGTTTCCATTGTACCGAACTGGCATTTTCTGATGGAAAAATAAAAGCAAAGCACTCTGCCTGGAAGACGTTTTGTAGTGAGCACTGCCAGCACCCATTGGAGTCAGGGTGCTTCTGAGAAGCCAATTGCTTTCTCAGGTGTTCAAAATCAAACTTCTGATCCCAGTCTTAGGTCCCTTCTTTCTCACCCCTCTTGGCTGCTCTTCAGCTAGGTCAGCAGCAGATGTTGTGGCCCCTACATCAGCTCCGCATCAGGCATCCTCAGACTGCTGCATTCCTGGATTTGGGCAGATTCAAGACTTGGAGATCTTCCTCCTTGAGATCCCGTTACCAGGAGGCTCTTTTTTCTTCCCTGACCTTCTTGCTGTCGTTGTTGTTCAGGCCCCAGGAGTATAAGTCTTCGTTTTTCACCCCCACTGTTGCTTCACAGGGATATTCACAGCGTGAGGCATCTGAGAGGATGCTGGAAAGGCAGGGGCTGGCCACTCTTGCTTATGCAAGGATAACCAGGGTTAAAAATGGTATCTGGCCCTGCCAGCACTTGTTGCTTCTGGATTTTTAGTGGTGCAAAGTGTCCTGGCAGTGCCCTCTCCTCCAGGACTACCTACATGGAGGGTGGAAACTGCCAACAGAGACCCAGGGCACAGGGCCCAGTGTGAGCTGGGCAGCAAGTAGAGGATTCATTCCAGCTGGCAGCTCTTCCCTAGTGCTTCTCCCACCCAGATCTGTGGACCTTCAAAAGCCTTTGAGAAAGTGCAGGCCTGTCCACAACCTCCTCAAGCTCCCTCACCCCTACAGTGAGCTGCACTGCTCCTGTCCCACAGCTCAAGCTAGAAGTTCATGGTACTTCCCAAACTCTTGTCTTCTGGGGAAGATTGTCAAGAAAACAATTGCTCTCCAGATGTAGCATTCCCTGCCCTTCTCAGAGCAGCAGGGGAGCTCCAGTTTCATGCTCTTTCTCACAGGCATATCTGTAATTTCTTCTTCCACTGCTTTCACAGCCTAATCCCTCACTCTCCTGCACCCTGGGCTCCAGTGAAGACTTTACCACCCATCACACCCTTGCTCTGCTGCCAAGGTCTCAGAAAAACAGGGGACACTTGCACGGTTACTGGGAGAGGACCCACAGGTCTGTGTCAGTGCCAAACCTCACAGGGATATGACACAACCTGCTCCCAGCACCCAGGGCTCACATTTCCAGCTCATGGCCTTTCCCTCCCTCCAACACCCCACAACTGTGCCTGTCTGGTCCCTCCTTGGAGAAGCCCTTTCCAGCTACAAGAGCCCAACCACAGGCTACTGAATACTCAAAACACTACTGAATTTTGCTAAAGGCTCTTCTGTGCTGGCAAATCTGCTGGACTTAAGGTATGTTGCAGCATTCAGGTCAAAACAACTAGAATCTGATCAAGGAAAGTAATTTTGAGGCTTCCTGGAAGAGTCTCAAGGAGCCCCTGGGTGTTAACAGAGGTATAGGGAGAACAGGAGACAAGTCATCACACACAAGAAGGATTTTGACCTGCACTGCTGATTTTCAGAATGCAACTTACCAGGGGGATCTGGCTTCCAACAAATCAAAAGGATTGACTAAAGCCCAGCAATAGGCACCATTTTCACTCCAGGCAGCTGACAAGCGTCTTCTCTCTCTTCAAGACTCTGATCTGTAAGTCATACACAGCAGCAGACAATTCACAATCAACTTCTCTGACTCACCATCACAGGCAACTCTAAAGTTTTCCACCACTGGCTTTGCTCACCACAGTCTCATCTTCATTTTTCCCACAGAAACAGACTTATCAGGCCTTCAAACTAAGAGACCACACTCCCCCTCCTTTGACTCTAAATAACCTGGGTTTGAGCACTATGAGCCATGGACCCGCCTCCCTCCACCTGGGCAAACAAGTCACACCTGAATCAGCTGAAGATGAACCAAAACTTCTACAGGTTTGTAAGGCCCACCTGACATTAACACCCCAATGAAGGCTTCCTTTCCAAAGCCATGGTCTCACCAAATGCTACCTGCTTCTCCTCAGGGTCCTTAATGATGAGAAAGCGAGAACAGAAATAAAACACCCTGATAATCATGGAAATGCATCTCTTTTCTTTCAGTCATGGTGGCTCCTGAAACCCCTTTTTCATCAACCTGTACCAAAGGACCTGAGGACTAAAACTGGAAACTTCTGGAACAAAATGCATGAAACATTTGGATTAAAATAAAGGAGAATTTATGGTAAAGGAGAACTTATGACAGTAGGAGACTTACTGGCCCCATGGGGAACCTTTGTAGGCATTTCTCTGGAGAGTACACATATTTTGCTTTTCTGACCTGCTGTTTTAAAGTTACTGCTTGGAGCCAAAGGAAATAATTTTCTTGCAAAGAGGATCCTAAAGGATGACACAAATTGGCTACTGAAGGTTCTCAGACTCAGAGACTACTGCAGAGTGGCAGTGGTGGAAACCAGCCAGAGCAGGGCATGAGGGAGGAATGGGAGAAGAGTGAGAAATGAAGGAGCAGGGTCTGGAGAAGCTACAGGAAGGACTGGCTATCTTGAGAGAGATGGAGGAAAAGATAATGGTACCTTGGGTTGTGGGGGATATAGAAGAAAGTTACACTGCCAGCAGAGATGTGCCCCAAAGCTCTGCTGCTCCATGGCTCCCTCAGGACCATGACAAATGGCTTTGTTAAAAAAAAAAAAGGTCCCTTGTTGCTGTGAGATGTATTATGTGCTGAAGTCCTGAGGGAGATAAATGCTTAAAAAAGACCCAAATTCACACATGAAAAAAAACCAAACAAAAAAAAAACAAACAAAAAGACCCAAAACCAAACAAACAAACAAACAAAAGCAGGAATCCCGAGGCCAGTAGCAGAGAGTGGAGGCCCAGGACAGGAAAATGACTTTGAGCTATAGCATGTCTTGGAGACCTGTCTTTGCCAGCCAGGGCCACCAGCAGGAGCAGAGAAAGACCTGGCCAGAATGTTACACGCTGGGAGAACTGGGAAAGCCCTTCCCCCTGTGCAACCCAGTCCTGGAGTAGTTGAATATCCAGTGGAAGAAACTCTGAGCCCCAAGCAAGCTTTGGGCTTTGCACAAGCAGACAGATCTTCAAATCATTTGAGGTTAGGCAGCTCTGCAAAGTTCAAATTCCCCTTCCAGAGCTGCATATGAGATGCTGAGCTACATATATGCTCTCCCCTCTTACAGAGATATCTGGGAACATTAATGACAAAAACCAAATCCACCAAATGCAGGTTTCCCTTCCTGGCAGCAGTTGTCTATCCCAATGCTCATGTCCCACGTGGCTCCCTGGCATTCAAGCCCACTGGCACACAACCACCTATGTTCATACTTCTGTCATGCAGAGCAGGGTGTCCATGTCCAAGCTGCCCTGGGGATCACAGGATCATAGAATGGTTTGGTTTGGAAGGGACCTTAAAGATCATCCAGTTCCAACCCCCTGCATGGGCAGGGACACCTCGCATTGGATCAGGTTGCTCCAAGCCCCATCCAGCTTGACCTTGAACACTTCCAGGGATGGGGCAGCCACAGCGTCTCTGGGCAACCTGGACCAGTGTCTCACCACCCTCACAGTTAATAGTTTCTTCCTAATATCTAAATCTCCCTTCTTCTCAGTTCTGAGCGCACGCCAACTCCCAGGCTGCCTGCACTCACTGGCCAGAGACAGACAATTTTACAGCACAATTGAGCTGCAGTGCCTGAGGACATTTCTTGGCTCTGCTGAACTCGCTGGTGTAGCTGCAGTTCCTCAGACCACTCCCTTCCTGCCTTTCATAGCCAATGCCTCTTTGATGTATTTCCAGTGTAGGTTAGGTTATAAAACTGCTATAGCAGAGATACCCTCACATGAACACTGCTCAGGGAGGGCTTCCCATGCCCACCCCTTGCACAAGTACTCATCTTTATATAAATAATGTATTTGCTTTTATCTCTTCTGCAAAAGAGCACATGGCAGCTCACCCAGAAACAGCCAGATTGGTTTTGGGTAACTTCTAGCTGCAATACCATGATGAGATGGATCTGCCTCGTGCACTTACACTGTCCTGGCCACTCATTTCCACCAACAGGTAGACATCTACACAACCATCTGTGCACCAAGAACTACATCAGGTAGGCAGGAAAAAAGAAAAAAAAGCCTTTTCTGGAAGTAAAGGGGGTGGATGTGGCTTGAAGTGACTGCACAAAATCCTGCTGACACAAGCAATACCCTGCAGAAGAATGAGAAGCCAGGGTGGGAGGCAAGGGGTCAGCAAGGCAGCACTGCTAACCAGAAGACAGCATGGATTGCAATCACAAGCCCACTCAGTGACTGCTGCAGTATTTGCAAGTTCGCTCTTTTTAAGCCAGCATGAAAATGTCTATACGAGCTGCAGTCGTGCAGGAAACTGCCACACAGACACACTCTGCATGGAGAACCTCTTGATGAAATAAAAGAAAGAAAGAATGCATTCCCAAGGAGATTGGCCCAGGAGCGTTGTGGGAACAAACGTCAGCAGCACCCAATATAGGTGTCAGTGCAAATTTTCTTCCTAAACAAGCAATCTTTTGCTATTTAAAAAAACCCCTCCTGTCCTCCAGAACATTCCATCCCTGAATTCTCCTCACAAAGCTTGGATCGGATGTCTACTATTCATATATTTTTCCCTCTTGGTTTCAATATTAGCTGAGGAGCATTATCGGCAGGAGTTAGAGCCGGAAATAGGAAATGAGATGGAAATTGTTAACAAGAGGGAAAAACAGTTCAGGGAGGCTGGTCCTTCTAAGAACTGCTACTTTTTACAGCCTAGGGTTATGTGACCCTCAGACCAGAATGAGTTGAACAAAAGGAAAACTCAAGATATTTGTTGATTTTGATCAGGTTGATCAGATGTCTTGTTATTTGGTGTGTTTTGTTGTTCTTTACAAAGGCAGAAGGTGTGTGCAGCCCTTCTCCAAGAAGCTGAGTACCCAAGCATGAAAGAAATGGTAGGTGGGTACACAGCACACAGTATGAGATGGAAGAAGGAAGCAATAGGGGCCAGCAAGGGAAATGGTGGTTTTAGCAGTATCTCTTGAAAGATCTGCCACTGTCTCTTAACAAACAAAACCTTGCTATGTGCCCTGTATCAGAGGGGGCATCAGAGGGAGCACTGCATGGACAGCAGACACAGGTTAAAAGGCCGATTGACTATAGGCAGGACATGAAAGATGGATACTCCAAGCCCAGCTCTATACAGTGCTGTCCTGATGCAGCTTTAGTTCCATCATCAGCAAGACCAAGAATAGCAGACGGTTCCCACTGCAAGGTGGAAATGCAAAGGAACATGCCCCAAAGCATCTTCATGGGATATGTTCTCATTTAAGGCATTCTTATCCAAGTAAATAACCATCCAGGATGAGACAGACAGACAGGTACCATGTCTTCCACAGTTGCATCTTACCCTCTTTGTACTCTGTACATCAAGTTTATCATCAATAAACAGAAAACATGGAGGGAGAAAATCCAACTGCAACTAGCTCTGAGCTACTGTTGGTACACAATAAACAGATGAAGCTGGTACCACAAGTCAGGGGGACACTAAATAACAATCAGTGCAGCAGGCAATTTTCAGTGTTTCTTTCCAGTGCTTTTCCCATTTGTGCTCTACTGGAGTAAATGTTTTATCTTGTTCCAAATAACTTCTGCTTACTGAAGACCAACCCCATGTAGTCTCTGCCCTCATACTAAGGAAATCTGCCTGTATGCTAGAATATACCAGCAACCCGCTGGCTGCAAAACAGGTTCTCAGGGGACACTGCAGATGTCTATTGCTGGTAGCTGTTTACAACTGGACTAGACAAAACCGCTAGTTATGCTCATTTGCCTGAGAGGAGTCTTACCCTGGGGCAGGATGGTCTAGGATCAGCTACAAAAGATCATAAGCAATTGAGTGTATGACTTGAAAAGTTAACCTTCTCTCCCCCAGGAGTTTGCACATGAAAACTCCTCACGTGCAGCAACAAGAAAGTAAAATGGGCTACCTTAAGCTATTATGAATTATTCCTGGTTTATTTTACACTTTCATCAACCAGAGTGAACATAATTACGGCTTCAGGAGGGTAAATTCTTGCCATATGCCACCCTGATGATTTGCTCTCTGATCCTACCCTAACCCTAGGGATAGAAGCATTGGAGGATGCTTAAATTCCCAGGGAGCAGATTGAACATATTATCTCTACATTCACAGGCTAAACTGGTGCCATTTCAACATATGTTGCTGAAATGATGATGTTTTGCTGGCGCCACCATTTCAGATTCAATTAATACCCACAGGGGAATCCCTAAGCAGTGTGGTTTGGCACTGCCAGGAGAGGTGGGGATGCTCCTCACTATGTTTCTCAAACAAATATCTGGTAAATCACATATCAAAATAGCAACATAACCGTATAGATTAGGAGCTTAAGATCAGTACTGATTCACTAAGTGTAACAATCACAGGATTAACTGTAGCTGTGGTCAAAACAGTAAATTTAATCCTAAGAACAAAGTATTTCTAATTTTAAGGGCAACTCTGACAGGCTGAGACCCAGTGGCTTTGGTTCCAAGGAAATTAAGTTAATTTAGTCTTTCTTGATTTTGGTATGAGCAGTTTTGGGATCATCCCTGCAATTTGCTTCCAATTGCTCCTGGGTTATAAAAAATAGTTTGTCTGGCTTCAGAATAAAAACATTCTCAGTTACGTAGGGACTAGTATGTTTTCCACCTCAAAATAAAATAAAGCTCTGAACTGCCTAGAAAAAGACAACATCCTCTTCTAAAATTAAATCCTCTTTCCTCAAAGTTTTATTTTGAGTTGTTGCCATTTGTCCTACCTTCTCCATTGCTCCTGGGTTATGTAACACACACAAATGGGATTTCTCCATTCTTTAATGTGGAGTAAATGACACATGAAGACTTCACATAAACAATCCTATATTCAATGTTTCCTATAAACAATCTCACATTATCCATCTACTCTGCAAATCCTGGGATGTGGCTGTGGACTGCAGGACACATGTTTTTGGTACACAACTCCTGTACTTTGGCTGCCACCTGAAGGCACATCTCTTCATCCATTGGTGCATCTTCCATTACAGCAAAGCACTTCCATCCCAGCAAGACAGTTTCTGAACTAGGATGACCTTCATCTTACCCAGAAAGATGCAGCTTGAAGATTTTGGTCTTCAGTATCAACAGGTAACAGGACAGCACCTGGGTGTGGGTGCAGACCCTGACTTTTAATTCCAGAGAGACCGAGCATGTTTGCAGCAGTTTTCCTGCTTTGGATATCACTGTTGCATGGATAAGATTTGAGATATTTTCGAAGGGACTACTCACATTCAGAAGGTTATAAATTGTATACACTGCCTGAAATGAAGCAAATAAAAGCAAGGGATGGAGAAGCCTTTCTCTTGCACTCACAGAAACAAAACCAGCCGTGGGAATTTCAGCTGGATTGATGAACCATCACAAGCATTTGTGTCCAAAATGCTCTTTCCTGCCTCACTGATTTTGGTCTCTTTGAGTCTTCCAGTGCTCAGAGAGTGTTTCAGCCCCAGTTTTCCATGAGAGGGCAGGACACTGCCTTGAATTGGATCCAGACTCCCTAAAATTATATATTTAAAAGGAACACTGGACTCTGAAATGGCTTAGTTCCTCAGAGGGGTAGATGATCCACACCTATTTCATTAACCTGCCCATAGTTTTAGTAGCTGAAGTCCTGCACAGGGTGCTGCCAGTAACCTCAGCTGGGATTCTCAGGCTGAAACATTCCTGTGAGCTGCTCTGTGTATTTTTTTTACTGGGGGTCTCTTACAGAATTTTTATTTCTCTCCTCTCTTCCTCCACTCTCACCTCTTCTGCCACAGCTCATGTAGGCATCTCCCAAGAAGAGGCAAACATTTCACCATTTATCAGCTCTCTGGACAGGGTAGTCAGAGTGTACCTAGAAGCTTTTTTTAATTTAGCTTTCCCACACTATTGTTGCTGCCCTGCTTCTCCTATCTAATTAGAAACTCATTTCCTGAGGGATACACATCTCCCAGAGGGGAAACAATAAGAAACATTCAGTAATCACTAGCCTGTGCTATAAGTTTATCTTAAGGCTATAATTGCTGGGAGTTCCAAGAGATTTGGGGGATATTTATTGTTACAGCAGAGCAAGTCAAAGAACTGGCACTAGGAAAGAAGCCTTTCATCTCTGGGTCACCAATTCAGATCCTGCACAGGTCAACACTGGCTGTAAGTTTTCTTCATCCAATCAGTCCTCAGGGGTGAATGTGGCATTACCTGGAGGCTTTCATTTATTGCCTAGCAGGCAAATGTCAGGCTCCCAAACCCACTGCCTCTGGGTGACACCACCAGGAGACTCAGCAAGGCCAGTCACAAAACTGGCCAGCAAGAAAAGTGTTGTACAAATTATTAATTTTCCTAAAAACAGATGTACACATGCACTTCTGGAAGAGAGGTCATAAAGCCAAGACTAATCACTGGAGAAGCAACACATCTGAGACCCACCTCTGTTTTCCTCCATACCTCTTTCCTTCTGTTTTTCTCCTCTGGCTTTCAACAGTTGCCATGCAAATATTCACTCAATCAGCTGTGAATCTCCAACATGAGTTCCCTTCATGCAGCCAAAGGAAAACAAATGTTACTGAGTATAAAGTCTCCCTTGGCTTGGCCAGTTGCAGGTGGATCTGCCCCGAGCATGGGTCTTGTGATAGATCAAGGGGTGTGGATTTGAGAACTGGTCTAGGTTTATGTTGAAGTCCCTTATTAGCTAACCAGCTTGTCAGTCCTTCAGGATGACAGACCCCATGAGCTGCTGGCAATAGTCTTTATATCTCTTTGAGGGCTCAAGGCACCATAAATCTTTCTCATGCTCAGCTCCCAGGCTTTCAAGTCTTTGTCTCTTGCAAGAGTTACTTCCAAGTTGTCAAATATGTTTTCACACAGACTCAGCATGAGAAACCAGTGGTGTCTGACCAGCCAATGTGACATCTGGGACTGCAGCAGGGCAACTCATCTCCAGCACATACATCAGGAAGGGCTGGACTGTAGGAGTCAGTTTCTAGCCTTAATTGCATGAGCTGGACTCCAGCATATCTCTGTCAAATTCAGTGGCACAACTGCACATGGAGTTCACGCACAATCCAGCCCAGAATCTGGCACCATAGTTGTAAAATTTTACTGAGGTGTGAGTGGTTCTGTGGACTCTGCCATCTGGCAGATTGAGCAAACACACCTGCCCTTTGGGGAGCGTATTTCCCATTTATGAACTGAAGGCTTCTTCTCAGACCTGATGACAGCTCTTGGCTTGGCTGGCCTCAACTCGGTTTCTTGGGAATGCTTGAGGGCAGAATTGAGCTTTGAAGCATTTAAATCTGAAAGATCCAAGTTTTATGAAGCAGAAAAACAGAAGGTGCACTTGGTCTTGACACCTTGTGCACAACTTGCGTATTTTCCCAAACAAACCCTGCTCAAACCTTCCAAGGGCTCAGCATGAGATGCATAAATGTGGACAATTTGACGATTTTCTTTTTGATGAGCAGAACTAAATTACACAGCTTTTCTCACTCAGTTATTTAATTGGCTGAGACAGTTGAAATTAGACCTAATTACTTTTCTCACTCGATTAATACCCAGTGACAGTTGATTTGTGTTTTGTGAGGAGCACTGGAGCTTTTGCCGGATTATTCAACTACCACCTCCTGTGAAGGATCCTAGGAAGAAATCCCAACAAGAGCCATAGCTAGTTCATGCTAAATTGCCTTATGCACAAAACTTGCTTTTCACCCAGGTCAACTGGCTGTAGTTAAGCCTCCTTGGATCACACATTACTTTGCAAAGACCTAGTTGTTGTTGGGTTGCTGCGGATGGGCTCCCACTGCTCTTGCTGCTGGCAAGTGCCTGATGCCTCCCCACACTTCTTGGCTTGGCACCAGCTTTTGCACTTGGGTGTTTGTCTTTGCCCCAGGTTATTCTGGCAGGATTTCTCCTTCCAACGAGGCCATATAAGCTTTCCAGTCACCATCTCTGTGCCTGCAGGTGCATCCTTTCAGACCATTGCCTTTGCTTGCCCTGCTTCTTTACCATAGGGTATTTGTAGACAGAAATTTTGAAAGCTTCTTACACATAGAATCATAGAATGGTTAAGGTTGGAAAGGACCTTAAAGATCATCAGGTTCCAAAATCCCTGCTATGAGCAGGGACACCACCCACCAGACCAGGCTGCACAAGCCTCATCTAACCTGGCTTTAAACACCTTCAGGTATGGGGCTTCCACAACCTCCCTGGACAACCTATTCCAGTGCCTTCCTACCCTCATGGTGAAGAATTTCTTCCTAATATCTAACCTAAATCTCCCCTCTTTCAGCTTAAAACCATTACCCCTTGTCCTATCACTGCCCTCTCTGATGAAAAGCCCCTCCCCAGCTTTCCTGGAGCCCCTTCAGGCACTGGAAGGTGCTCTAAGGTCTCCCTGGAGCTTTCTCTTCTCCAGGCTGAACACCCCAACTCTCTCAGCCTGTCTCCAGAGCAGAGCTGCTCCAGGCCTCGGATCATCTTTGTGGCTTTTCTCCGGACATCTCAAAAGAAACCTCAGAGTGCAGGGAAAACATGGGAACAGCATTCACAAGTTGAAGGAATACAATCTTTCCATCATACTTGGCCTTAAGATTACAGTGGGAAACATAAGAGTTTGTGCCCTGACTCTCCTCAGCAGCTTCTACACCTTGGCTGACACTAACAGGAGAGCCATCACCTGCAAAGAGGGTGACATAGGTCTGAGGGTGAAACTGGGAGGAGAAGAGATGGAAAAACCACGTCACTTCCAAGAAGTGGCCTTCAGGACAGCAGTTCCTGGAGCATGTTGAAAGAACCAAAAAGATGCAGGTAATTTTGCAAATGTACATTTAAGACAATTCAGAGACAAAAGAGCAAGAAAGGTCCTGCTGCTAAGGCAAACTATTTTCTGCTGTTGTAGTCTCCTGGAAAATATCAGAAGCACACTCTGATGAGACCAACATTTTTGGTCAAAATAGTTTGAGAATCTTTCCAACATTCACCCCCAGTTGAAATGAAAAAGGACAACCATCCTGCTCATGGCTTCAATGGTGTGATTATACCACATGGGTACAATGACTGTGTTCCATGGTCAGACCCACAATAACCTTATCATATGGTTTTAAAGTAATTTTATATATATATATATATTTTTATTTTTTTTTAAGAACCAGTGTATCTTCTCTCTTTGTTATCATCTCTAATACATTAATTTTGTGCAACTCATACAGATGAAATATCATCAAAGTACTGCCTAGCACTTCTCAGATTTTACATCCTCCCAGGGTATTGCTTCCAGTAAATCAGAAATCCATCTTCCTTGTTTCAGCACATTTCAAAGCAGAAGCACAATACACTCCTGACCTTCCTGTCATCATTTTTATATCTGCCCACAATATGTCTGCTCCAAGCCATACTCCAGCATGTCCCATGACACTGCACAGCCTTCTCCATGAAACTGTTATCTCAAAAGGAAACAATGGGAAACAGCCATGACTAGCACAGGTCACTGCTTCTTATCTCTCTGTCTTCCATATGCACGAGACCAGCATCCTCCTCTAACCTTTCTGTGTAATACATAGAAAACATTACAAATCAAAACCTCCACGATGTCTAACAAAAATCACAAATCTGTCCATGTCATTAAGTGATTTGAGGGCAGCCATCCCCTGGCTAGTTTTGGCCAAGAGGTGTGTGATCTGCAAACATGGCTCTTTTCAGACTGTTATCATGTCAATATTGAGTCATCTTTACATCAGAGACATCAC
>NW_009953655.1:440479-485632 GCF_000747805.2 Chaetura pelagica | reverse complement strand
CTGCTGAAATGGCCACTGCCCAGGCTGGGAGCCCTTCCCATGCAGCAGCTTCTTCTGGCTTCTCTGAGAAACCCCAGTGAGGTGAAACTGCCAGCAGATCCATGGGCTGGTGGGCTTTTCAGTCTTGGCACAGCCACAGTCCACACTCATAGACTTCCTCATGCATCCCAGGAACAACTGGGACTGAGAGGGGATGAGACTGATGGGCCAAAGTCATCATCAAAGAGATGCCAAGCAGGTTTGCTTGCTGCTGTCCTGGAAGAAGCATAGAACTCAAGTCTTGCAAACATCTCCATGGCTTCCCAATTATGTACTACATCTCCCAGCCTTCAATGTGGTTTCATCTTTGGGGCAGGAAGATTAAAAAAAGTCTGAGTGGTTTCCTGACCTCCTCCTTTGCAGTGACAAAACCATCACCTTGCTGATCGCAACCACCCCCATGAGTCATGGTCAGAGCAGCCAGAAACAGGCCTTCACTGCAAAAAACAGCTCCTGATAAATCATCCAGAAAGAATAACTGTGTCATTTAGTTCTCCTCAGCCTGCTGCTCCTTTAGCCACTGTGCAGAGCCCCTGCAGAACAATCTGTAGGAGATATCAGACCATAACCCCTTCACAGAGGTATGAGATCCTGCAAGATTGCTGGTATCACTATCTGCATTGATGAACACCAGCAGAGGAAACATCAGCAAATGCTTGTTTATCCTCTCTTAGACCCAGAGTCCTTATGTTTTGCCAGAGACTTTGCAGCAGCTGTTACAAAGGCCACTGTGGAACACGGAGGTGCAGGATGGGAGTTTGTGCCTTGTGCATAGCCTGGTTTGTGGGTGCACCCTGAGGAACAGGATCCCAAAGGCAGGTGAGTTACCCATCATTTTGAATCTTTGCCTGAATTAAGGATGTGCTTGTGACAGAAACACTGAATCTGATGCAGTATCACCTGTGCTGTGGAGAGGTCAGGTAAGTTGAGTATTAGATTCTGTTTTGACCTTGAGAATCTGTAAAAGAAATATCTGCACTTCATCTCAGCCTGGCTACTGCACCACTAGCAGCATTCCAAGCAGTGGACACTGGGACACAGGACTGGGATGACCTCCTGTGTCTTTGACACTTGCAATTCCAAGCAAAAAAAAACATCATGCAAATCCTTCTATAAATTAATCACACCCCATCTATTAATGACACCTGTTGTCTTCCATCTTACTTAGGAGGGAGCTCAGAACCTCAAATCCCTGGTTTTCGACCTAGATTTAGCTGTTCCATGCCCATTTGTTCTTCTGCCAGCATTGTCCTTAGGTTGGAATAGCTCTTTTCTGTCTCTGGTATATTTATAGACACCCGTCACATCCTCCCTTGAGCTTCTGTTTTGCTAAACTAAACAAGCAAAATTCAGCAGTTCCATCCCATGGGACAGGTTCTCTATAGTTCTGATCCTACCCCTGCTTGGTCCAGCCTCCAGTCACCTCCCCAGTTCCAGGAAGTCTGGCCTACTCCAGATGTCCCACCTAGATGTCCAGGTCATTGCAGGTTATATACATAGAATCATAGAATCACTTTGGTGCCTGAGTGAGGGAAAACCAGAGAGAAGTGAGGCAGCACCTGGGTTTTGACCCAGATACACGTGGCAGTAGCTCCCGATTGCTGCCACCACACACACTTGTGATGGGGCAGCCCCATCATGCTGTGAGGGTAGCACAGCTAGACAAAATATGTGAAGCAAGAAGCCCAAGGGATGATGCATGGTGAATACCAGCTGAGCACTTAATACTGCAGCAATTTCTTCAGCAGATAGGAGGATTTCTTCATGTGTGCCCTGGGTTTTTTTACTGTCATGAGCCCATCATATAAACAGATTTTATACAACGACTAAAACAAAATACAAAACAGCAGCACAATGAGTTGAATTTAAATAAGGGGCAGCTCATGAAAGAAGAAATAGTTTATGGGTACTGAGGAAAGGCAGATACATCTGGACACAACCAGTGGAGGGGTGGAGAGGTGGGAAGGACAGGGAAGAGAAGCAGCAATGCCATTATGTGATCTGAGTACAGGTTGCCCTGTGGCACTAAGTCATTTGAACTTCTCCCTGCTCCTGGTAATGTGCTTTTAATGCACAAGAAGCACAAAAATTGCACAGAGAGCCTATAAGTTACAGCTCCTAATTATCATAATAGAATCACAGAATGGTTTGTGTCAGAAGAGACCTTAAAGATCATCCAGTTCCAACCCCCCTGCCATGGGCAGGGACACCTCCCACTACACCAGGTTGCACTTCCAGGGAGGGGGTATCCTCAACTTCTCTGGGCAACCTGGGCCAGTGTCTCACCACCCTCATAGTGAAGAATTTCCTCCTAATGTCTAATCTTATTCTCCCCTCTTCCAGTTCAAAGCCATTCCTGCACATCCTTACTGCCCTTGTACAAAATCCCTCCCCAGTTTTCCTGTAGCCCCTTCAGGCACTGGAAGGTGCTCTAAGGTCCCCCTGGAGCCTTCTCTTCTCCAGGCTGAACAGCCCAATTCTCTCAGCCTGTCTTCATAGCAGAGCTGCTCCAGCCCTTGGATCATCTCTGAGGCCTCCTCTGGACTCACTCTAACAGCTCCATGTCCTTCTTATGTTAGGGACCCCAGAGCTGGACACGGTACTGGACACAGTGGGGTCTCAATTAATTAAGCTTAATAATTAAGTTCCTGATTAGGCACCTAATCTGAGTTCTTGCTTTTAGAGCTTTGATTTTCTTTGGATGGGTATTTTTTCCTATACTTGATCATTTTAAAGGTTGTATTTCAAGTAAGTCTTGATCATTCTTTTTAGCAGCATTTCACCATGGAGATGCACATCATTGACAACAAGCTGCCTGCCCAAATAACAGAGAGGTTTTTATAATCCCCTTGTTATCATGAAGAATCAGCCTTTGTGCAAACTTTCAGAAGCAAGGGACAGAAGGATAATGCTGAGTTTTCCTGGCAGTGTGAATTTATTTTGACTTTGCTGATGGTGTTTGGGCAGCTGATTCACCTGGGCTAGGATTTTCCTATTCATCTTCCTTGGGAAGGTTATAACAACTTCTGAGAATCTTAGGGCTCAAATAAAGCAATGGGAAACTACTCTCAAGTGACCTGATGTCCCAATATACTATGTTCCATTGTTGATTTGTTTATTTACTGGGAAGAAAACCTAGCAGTAATTTCTGCTATGCAAAATGCTGATTATTACAAAAATTCTTGGCCTGTGCAGGACTTTTCCTACTTAGCAATGACTGACACTGACCTAATTCAGATTTGACTGGACTAAGCTGCATGGCTTTGGTGTACTAGATATGTCCCACACCTTCTCATGCCATGCATGCTGCATGGCAGAGAAAACAGGTATCTTGAATTTTAAGAAGCTCATGCATGACTAGGAAGTCCCACCTTTTGAACCAAGAGGCCTGAGAGAAGGCTGCTGCTCTGGACACCTCTTAGTAGTGTTGTATTAGACCCAATGATGGCCTGACATCAGGAGTTCTTGGCCAGCCAAGTACTGTCACCATCACCATCAACCACCTGCTCCTCAGCAGCTTCAGACACACCACTATGAGAGCAGGAGCAGAAAAGGCAGTAACAGATGACAAGTTGGTGAGGCTGCTGCATTTTCAGCAACCTGTTTCCATGCTTTTAGTTTTTCTGCCCCTGTTCTCCTCTGATCCCATTTAGGAGGTCAGAAAGCAGCTGTTTGCTTGTTGGGGGTGGGTGCATTCCTATAGCAACTATGGGAGAAAGGTCAGACAGAAAAGTCCTCCAGGTTCAACAAATCCAAACAAAGCTTACAGTGATGCTCAGTGAAACATGGCCTGTATTCAGGAGTCCCCAAATCTTGAGCCACCACTGAAATCCCAGGAAACAAAGGTTCTTGAGCACTGTCATAGTGCTCCATCTCTGAATTAATATATCTCTGATGGGAAACAGAGCAGAGAAAGTTGACACTGAAGATAAGAACTGAAATGTAAGGAAATTGGTCAGAAAAGGGATACTTAAGCTATTTAATCAGATTTTTTTGAAATGCATTTGAAAGACAGTGGTAAAATTCCTGACTAACCATTTACAATTAGCCACCTTCTTGGTCTCTATTTTAGCATTTACAAAAGAGTGGACTAAACTTCTGCTACAATTGATAATTCAGCTTCAGTCCAGCATTGAAACTGTCCTTTCCTGACCAGTTGAAGTCTTCTATTGTCGGGTTAGTTCACTACTTTATTAATAAAAAGCTTAGCTTCAGTGATGTTTTCTTGGTTTTAGGCTTGTTTATTTAACATTCTAATAAAATATATAAACTTGAAATTGATACTGGACCCATCTCTCTGGAGCAACGCTGCTCCAAAGACTTGGAGGGGCTGGAGCAGATGCCAGACAGCTGGTTAAAAGGCAATTTCCCCCACCATAAATTTGTGCTCTCACACCCTGGGAAGCTGTTAACAGGGAGAGTGGGGAGTTTTGCTCAAATAAGGACTGGCAGCAGAGGACCACACAGGGTGCAAGACAGAAGAGAACTGGGCCATAAATTATCATTTTGTTATGTTACTATTTAAGTATCCTTAGAGATGGAGGTTGCCACCCCTCCACCATCCATTTTGCTGTCTTCCACCTCCACCCTTCCCCTGCCCCAGTCCTCCCCTCACCTGATGGAGACATCATGGACATCACCATCCTCTTTATGGGGTCTCTACTTCTCATTCCTGGCATGTCCTGTGGATGTCAACAACATAAAGGGAGGATTTTGTGCTTCTTAGGTGTGTCTTTAGTGTGGACCTTCCCTGCACAGCAGGCACACAGACTCAGGAGTGGTACAGAAGACACTGGAAGGAGCATTTTGGAGTAGGCTGTCATGGAATTGGTCTTCAGAGAGACCATGTGAAAGGCTAAATAAAAGTTGTTCCTTGGCTATTTGAGTGAAGAGTTGCTAAGATCCAACAAGATATTTATTATTCATTTACAACTTCTCAGGATGTCACGAACACTTGGTTGCTCCCTGCATGGTCCATCATCAGACTCCAAGCAACACTGCTCTATGTTTTGATTCTCCTGTAGGAAAAATTAACAAGAGAAGCAAATCTGGTTCCCACATAATTGCCAGAGAGCCTAATTTTCTAGAATTCTTTGGCACAAACATTTTTAGAAAAGAGAAAACATGAAGTTTGTTTAAAATTCTTTGGGTACTTACATCTTGCTTTGTCATCACAAATGGCCATGGGCCAGAATGCAGAGGCTGGAAGCGAGGGGCACTGAAGAGAGACTGGATTTATGATTCCTCTGTTTGGAGAGTGAGTAACACTGTGGTCTGCAAGCTGCAGCCCTCTCAGCCTGTACACATATGTCAGGTAACACCTTCTGCAATGAAGACTCACATGCCCATGCTCCTGAAGGTGCCACATGCATTCATCTTCTCTTTCAGCCAATGTTTTTATCTCCCAAACTATGTTTGCATGTAACATAGTCCTTTTTCCCAGACAGTTATGAGAATATAAACTTTGTCAGCTAAAAAAAAAAACCCACAACAGTCAAAAACCAAAACCACTCAGGTTTCTACCTGTGATATCCATGTGCTGGAGACCTCTGTGATCTCTTTCTTCCCTGTACACCTTCTCACCAGCACAAATTCTCACAAGTTTGTATTGATCCTGGGGCAGAAGTTATTTCTGCCAGCCTCCAAGAAGACTGTAAAAAATTATCAAGACCCTCAGAAACGGGAAAAATGGAGGAGAATGGTGCCCAGGATTTTATGAAAGCCATCATTATCTATAATAAGCAGGATGTGACTGCAGGATGTGGATCCTCGTCTGGCCATGAGTTCACTCTGTTCTTGCAGCAAGATAGGCAGCCAGCAGAGAGGGCAGGATGAATTGCCCTAAATCCCCAGGGCAGAACTGATATTTATGGACAATACTAAAAATTATGGCAGAAGGAAAACAAGCTGGAAAGCCATGCTGGCTCTGGCTCCATAGGAAACAGTGGGGTGGATAAGTGAAGTTTGCCAAATGGATGAGGAAAAATCTGGTAGGGTTGCTTTTTTAAATTATTTTTCTTTTCTTTTCTTTTCTTTTCTTTTCTTTTCTTTTCTTTTCTTTTCTTTTCTTCTTTTCTTTTCTTTTCTTTTCTTTTCTTTTCTTTTCTTTTCTTTTCTTTTCTTTTCTTTTCTTTTCTTTTCTTTTCTTTTCTTTTCTTTTCTTTTCTTTTCTTTTCTTTTCTTTTCTTTTCTTTTCTTTTCTTTTCTTTTCTTTTCTTTTCTTTTCTTTTCTTTTCTTTTCTTTTCTTTTCTTTTCTTTTCTTTTCTTTTCTTTTCTTTTCTTTTCTTTTCTTTTCTTTTCTTTTCCTTCCTTTTCTTTTCTTTTCTTTTCTTTTTTTTCCTTTTTTTTTTTTTTTTTCTTTTTTTAAATCAGCTTTCCTGGGATGTTTTACAGACAATGGAGCACAGAAGAGAACGTGGAATGTGTTTTTAAAAATAGTGCATGGCTAGGGAAGGCAGCTGGCATTCAAGTGGAGTTGAAATTAGTGAATGATGGACATTGTCTTCAGATTCTTGTTTCTCTCACATCTTGACCAACCCACCTCCAGAGCAGCACAGATACCAGGATCCTCATTACCTTTGTCTTGCCAAACTTTCCTCCTGCCCTTGCTCATTGCAATAAATGAAACTAAATGAGTGTTAGGAAGGCATTTTTCTCTGTATCTTCTCAATCAGTTTTTGCTTCCCCTCTCTCCATCCCAGATGCAACAACACATCTAAGCATTTGCTTAACTTCAAGCCCAGCCTTCAGGGCACTAAATACCCAGACTTAAACTCAGTTGTGAAGCTTTTTGTCCCCAAACATCACTGCACAGCCACAGACCTCACATACAAATTCCATCCAGTCTCTAAATCTTGGGTTTTCCCTGGTGAAACAGCAACATCTGCAGATCTTCTCTTCCCTGGACTTCTGTTAGGGCACATTCATTTAGGATCAGGAATGTAATTTAACCGTGTGAGGAAATTTTTAGATCATCCCCTGGTGTGAATTTGTCCCAACCCAGTTAGAGATATCTCCAAACCATTCCCAGGTTTGCTGTGGGGTTGAAGGAGTCCAGGACATGTTCCCAGTTGGTGTTTTGGATGCAGTCAGCTTGGCTGGGTGATGAAGACATTTGCTAGGGTAGCTGAAGGCCTCTTGGCCTCAATGCTCAGAAATGTCCCCAGGCACATTTCATTACCACTCTAGGTAGAGAGAGCACCACAGACCTTTGTATATTCCCAAGTAAATAAAGAGGCAAATCACTTTCAAAAAAAATTTTTTTTATTAAAATACTTAAAACAACTTAAACATTTCCATTGAAAAGTTACAGTCACTTTTCACCAGTTTTACTAAATGTTCTGAGAAGTTTTTTTATACTTTCACACAGAAACCCATCCCATGAAGAGTCCATTTTTGTTCTCTTCTTCTTTGCTGTACAGGCCTAGTTGCTGCTACAATGAAATCTGATAGAGTTTTAGTTTTGATGATCTGACAGAAGCCTGTAGGGTAGGGCCTCTCTCATGTCTTACAAATAAAAATAATTATATGAGATTCAAATATTGTATTTGGGGCAAGTTTTCTTAAAAGCTTCCATAAAATATGGTTACAAGTCACTGTAGATTCAGGTCTTTGTAGTAATTTTTAATGAAAAAAGACTTCATATATGACATTATTTTTTTTTAAATAATGAGAACAAATGGCACTTTTGCATCAAAAGATGGAATGATTTATTGGTATTAGGTGTATTGCTGAATTTTAATGAAAAATATGTTAGAAGAGACAAACTGATTGGGAATCTGAGCATAAATTTGAAACCAAGTTCAGTTACAACTCTGGGTCCTCAGGCCTGGGACTTTGAAGTTACCTGTCATGAACATGAACTAGGAAGCTCAGAACTTGAGATGAGAAGACCTGCTGAGTCCCTTTTGGAGCCACTCCTGGGAATCTCAATTAACTCTCTTTCCCAACATCTGTGGAGGGCCTTGCTTTGGCTTGAGGATCCCTCAAACATCATGTAAACATACAAACATGGCATCTTCTACCCTAAGGCATCCTGCAACAGCTGCACCTGAGGCTCTTCACCCACCAGTGCCATGCCACCCTTTCCCTTTCTAGAAGGTGCCATTGGTTTAATACCCTGCAAAATAATGCAAATCTTTAGAAGGGGAATTTCAGAAGACAAGAGTCCACCTGACACCTTAGAGAAAAGCCTTTCCTTTCCTTTGCAAAAACAGACTGGAGGCAACATTTTAGGGCATTAATTTGGTTTCTTGCTCTGGGGAAAGTTATTATATAGAGAAAACCCATCCCTGTTCATAACCCTGTTTAACCCAGCTAAAATCCTATGTCAAATCCCCATAAGCATCTGTCCCTTAGCCAGAGGTTGTTTTTCTTCATGGATGAATCAGACATACTGAGTAAATCACATTAATCACCAACGGAAACATCATCATTACAGCATCATCTCACATTTATGAATAAGGAGCTTGTTTTGCAGGTCCCCAGAGAAGAAACAAAGCAGTAGGAGCTCCGGGAGGGGCCCAGGACTTCCACAAGTGTTTTGTTTCAAAGGATCACAAACAATAAGGTATATCTCTCCTCC
Organism: Chaetura pelagica; assembly: GCF_000747805.2. Lineage (NCBI taxonomy): Eukaryota > Metazoa > Chordata > Aves > Apodiformes > Apodidae > Chaetura > Chaetura pelagica. The sequence continues at coordinate 477,008 of NW_009953655.1, read as the reverse complement.
CATCAAAAAAAAAAATTATAAGCAATTGCTTTGCAAACTGTCTCTCAATTTAGCAGCCATTTTATTAATAAGAAAATGAAAATACTGATGCTGATGACATAGCTCAATAGCCCGCTTATAAATCAAATAAATCTGTTGCAACAGTTACAAATGAGCAGCTTGATTTATGAGCAGGGCCACTGACTTCTACACCTGACATAAAACTTTGTAGGCAATCAGCCACATGTTTCATTTTAGGTTTATATTTGGCATATAAATCAGGTAGTGAAAGGGACTCCCTCCCTCTCTCCACCCCCACTCCTCCCCTTTCAGCAGACTGAGCAAATATTTTACAAGCAACAAGTAACTCACTGTGGCAAGGACACAATACGAGGAATAGAAAATATTATGCCCTGATTTCATTAGTTTCATGTGAACCAATTCAGGTACAGTGAGCTGCCCTGCAGAGCAGGCAGGAGAGCAGGCAGCTAAGAGAGGAAATAATCATGCAGGATGGTTGTTCCTTTCACTGTGGAAAATAATACTTCAGAAAACAAACTGTTATCCTGCACTACATGTCCTGCTTATTTCCAGGTTTTGCCACCTGGGGAAAGTCCTCACCTTCCCCTGCCAAGCTGAGCAGTGTTTGGCCCTGCTTTGGAGGACAAGGTGTCCAACACAACCCCATACAGGTGATGTGGCCATGAAAAGAATGGATCAGACAAGGCAGCTCAGCAGCCAGTAACTGGCTTTTTACAGGTGTCCATAGGTGCTAATAAAATAACTCTCTGCCTATCATTAGAATCGTGGAATCCTCAAGGTTGGAAGGGACCTTAAAGATCATCAAGTTCCAAACCCCTGCCATGAGCAGGGAACCACCAGACCAGGCTGCACAAAACCTCATCCAACCTGGCCTTAAAAACCTCCAGGGATGGGGCATCAACAACCTCCCTGGGCAACCCATTCCAGTTCCTCACCATCCTTAGAGTGAAGAATTTCTTCCTAATGTCTAACCTAAATCTCCTCTTTCTCAGTTTAAAACCATTACCTCTTGTCCTATCACTATCTTCTCTGATGAAAAGCCCCTCCCCAGCTTTCTTGTAGCCCCTTTTAAGTACTGGAAGGTGCTCTAAGGTCTCCCCAGAGCCTTCTCTTCTCTATCACGCATCACAGGATTCCTCCCCTCTTCAGATGCTAAAATAAATGTGCCTTATAGCACAGAGATTCAAATTTGAGCCCCAGCTTGATGCTGAACAACCATTTTTATAAAAATAAATTTCTTGGGAGCCTGTTTCAGTCATTTTAGGGCATGCTGGAATAACTTTCAAGTTTCTCCTCCATTTGTGTGTGACCCAGCTCCAAAACATGTTAAACCAGAACAAGTGTCTCATACATCTGAATCTTCTAAACAGCACTAAGATAAGTCATATCTTTGTGCAAAGTCCTGCCTGAAATTATGTAGCCAGACTATTAGAAACCCAAAGAAATGCTGCTCCATTTGCCTAGAAGCAAAATCAAATGTCTGATTCTCAGCAAGTATAAAATCACACCCACAAAGATGGATCATTCTCTGCAGGTAGTGTGTACAGAAGTGACATGAAATGTAAAATAATACATAGCAACCTAAATAAAATGTTATTTTAAATAAGTATTATATATCTGTAGTACTTTCACTCAATTGGACAAGTTAGCTTATCCCAGCTGGATCGAGTCCCCTCAAAAGGTTTTATATGTTCTTTTCCAGGGATGCAAATTTTTCCATAACAGAGGTGTTGGCCATTTCTGGAAAGCTCTCACTATGAGTCAGGCATGTCCTGCTTTTCCATTTTCTCAGAAGAACTCTTTAAATACCCTTGAGGCAATGGAAAGCCATCTGGAAGCAGAGGTTGAAGGATGGGTTATGACTGCTTCACTTAGTGATGTAGGGCTTTGAAGATGGGGCAATAAATTGATTCTCCAGTGTTACAGCAAGATTTTTGTCAGAATTAATCCACTATTTCTTTACTTCTAATGTTTGTCGATTTTATGTGATGTATTTTATGAACACAGCCATCCAGGCTGCACCTCCATCCAGTTTCTTAGTGCAGATGAGGCATTTGCATACCCTCAGATGGTAACTACTTATTCAACAACACAACTATCTGCAGCCCCACTAAGACTCTTAATGTCTAGTCTGCTCTAAGAAATAGCACATGATCCAGCTGAACTGGACACCATCTGTAACTGGGTTTCTCTACTGTGTGTTCAAAGTGGAAAACAGGTTATTTTTTTACCAAGATGTGCTTTTTGGACCATGGCTGAGCTGTCATTATTTATTTAAAAATACAGGAGAAATCCAGCTGAGAATTCCCTCTGTAGGTTTTTCAGCTGCTCATGGCCTTCATGACCTCATGACAGAGCTTTTCCTGCTCACTGCCAGGTAACAGAACTGGATACCAGAAAGTTTACATCTCTAAGTATTTGTTTTAATTAAATAGGTTGAATGAGTCCTGGAGGAATGATAATGAAGATGTTCTCTGCATGCAAATTGACATTTAATTGGGGGTGATGGGATTGAAGCAAACACAGCAATGAAATAATTCAAGGTCAGGATAAGACTGAGCCCTCAGTGTAGTGGTTGGGTGATAAGCCATGTCTGGATCTGACAGCAGAGGGATCCAGCAGCCCATCAGTATCCTAAGCTCCTGCTTAGTGCAAGGAATGCACTAGGATAAATATGTCGATAGCCAAACTTTGCTTATTTGGCAGCCATTAATTAGCAGCAACCTCTTCAGCCATAAATATTTTTAATTTTCCTACTCTGACAGTCTTTTCTGAAGGAAAAAACTGTCCTTGGATTAGCTCTGTGTAGTAGTGGGACTGTGCATGAGGCTCTTCAGTGGCCCATCTGTATCACAGGGCTTGTATTGTCTTTCCCACTGTCACGGTGTTTACTTAAAAGATGCAAATGAGCATTTACATGTCCACAGGTCTTCCACTAGAGGTCTCATTCTTTCTTCTCTCTCAGCTTCAAAACATGGTATATAAAATAATCAGGAGTGATCAGCCAGGCTTTACGAAGGAGAAATCACACTTAATGAACATCATTCCTTTTTTTTTTTTGGTGGATGAGAGGAGAGCAGTAGAATCATAGAATCAAAGAATCATCAAGGTTGGAAAAGACCTTCAAGTTCATCAAGTCCAACCATCTCCCCTACAACCCCTAACCACTAAAACATCTCCTGAAACACCACGTATACTCATTTTTTTAACACCTCGAGGGACAGTGGTGCATTGCCAGCAGGTCAAAGCAGGTGACCCTTCCTCTCCTCAGCCCTGATGAGGCCACACCTGAAACACTGTGCCCAGTTCTGGAGTCCTCAGTGCTAGAGAGACATGGACTTACTAGAGTAAGTTCAGCAAAAGGTCACAAAGATAATTAAGGGACTGGAGAAGTCTTGTATGAGAAGAGACTGAGAGCTGGGACTGTTCAGCCTGGAGAAGATGCCACCTCAGGGGACATTTTATTCTTATGTATAAATACCTGGCAGGAGACAATGAAGACCATGGAGTCGAATTTTTCTCAGTAGCACCTGGTGACAGGAGAAGAGGCAACAGGCACAAATCAATTAGAATGTTTACTGTGAGGGTGGTGAAACACTGGAACAGGTTGTCTGGGGATGCTGTTGAGAAAATTCAAAACCAGAACTGGACACAGTCTTGGACAGCCTGCTTTAGATAACCTAGATCTAGATCTCAGGGCTGGACTAGATTTCATGAGCTGCCTCCAACCTGAACCATTCTGTGACTCTGTGACTCAGTAATAACGTGTGGTACAACAGCAGCACTGATCTCTTTTGAAGGTGAAGAATATTTTTTAAATGGCATTGCTCATTAGACTATTAATTGTTGATTAGCATATTTCTCATTGAGGCATTAAATTATGCATGTTTTTAGACTGTGATTTCAGTTGCAGGTGATTGGACACACTGTAATACAATAATTAGACTTGGAAATGCAGCAGTGATCAGATCCAAGAAGCATTTTGGCTGCAGACTCCCAAATTTTCAGGAAGTTCCACTCCAGATCTGCACCTCACACCTGGTTCCTGTCTGTGTAATGGGCAGAACCAGCATTTCTTATCTGAACAGCCACCTGCTATTTAAATTTAAAAAAAAAAAAAAAAAAAAAACCTGCAGCTATAGAGAAATTCTTGTTTAGATTCAGACTCCAGTTTTTTTTAGTCAAGGTCGAGACTGTAGCAGTTCCATTTTCTACCTGCTCAGCTCCATCCTGCACCTCTAAATGCAAGAATAATGTATGTTTAAGACACATCTTCAAAAGAAAAGGGAATATTGAATTAGAGCTGAACCAGACAACAATAAAATATTTTTTAAACAGAGTTGATTTTAATTTTTTGGCAAGTTTTTCAAGTAACTTTTGGTGACACATATTGTTAAAATGGAGCCAGAAATCAACTGTTTGCAACAAATTGTTTTTCCACTAAGGAAGAAGCCAATTATTTCAGTCAAATTATTTTTTTAATTAGTATTTTAAAATATTTTTAAACTACTCTTTAAATGAACTAAGTGACCTCAGTTTGTAAAGATGTGATGTCCCAGGGCAATGGCCCTATCTGAAGAACACAAGAAGGTACAGGAAGAGAAATCTTGAGTCCTAAATCTTTAATGAGAATAATTGCATTACACCAGGAGGATGTAACCTCGCAAGCTGAGAATGTATTTCCTTGGAATCTATTCCAACAAGTAGGAATATAAATGTTTATTAGTACAAATAATGTGCCCTGAGAGAGTGTAAATGCAGACTGATTTTTTTTTTCATTTTGTTTTCTGTTGGGAAATTCTGGTGGCACTTTTTTTTCTGCAGTTGCCTGCATTTCTCAGATCAATGGAGTTCTCTTAAACCAAAGTGGATTAAAGGGGATCAAAGTCCCCACTCAGATTTTTTGAAGACTCCCCTAAAAGAAGATAGCATCATTTCAAGAGCATTAGTAGCAGATATTGTCTACCTGGACTTCAGTGAGGTCTGTGACACTGCTTCCCATGAGATTTTTCATAGACAAGTTCATGTACAGGCTGGATGAGCAGGCTGTGAGGTGGGCTGCAAAGCAACCAACAAAAAAGACCTGGAGGTCCTGGTGGGACACCAAGTTGAACATGAGCCACATGGCTCTTGAATATGGCTCTTGCAGCCAATAAGGCCATTGATATCCTGGGATACATTACACAAAGTATTGCCAGCAGGATGAGAGAGATGATCCTTCCCTGTTGGTGAGGCCACACCTGGAGTGGATTTCGTGTCCTTAGACAGTCAGACCTACTATGCCACGCAGGACACCACTTGACAACATGCTCCCTGTCTCTGACTGCTCTCCCATCAGTACATTTTCATGCATTTTGTCCCATCTAGTTTAGAAGACACAATCCACTAAGCCTATTACCATTCCTTCTTCATGACTGTGTGGGTCTATGCGAATAATTTTGGCACCTTACATGCCCCCTAACTTCAGTAAAGAGACCCCTGTACTCTGTTACAAAATAGAGCTAGCCCTTGTAGGGAGGATTAAATGGTAACTTGCAAGGCCCTGCACCTACTGCTGTCTTCCTCACCCCTTTTTCCTTGTGTCATTTTGGCTCAGGAGGGTTTCACTTGAAGAGACATTCAGCAGCTCTGGTGATGGGAGGCCAAATGGAGGTGCAGTGGCTCATCTTCACTCAAGTCCCAAAAAGTGTGAGCTACATCTCAAATATGGGCTCCTTGTCCTCCTACAACCCCTGGTGCTGGCACAAGTTGTGCAGCAGGCTGCTGGGTCTGTCTTGGAGGTTGGTTTTCTCTTGTTTTGAAATTTCATGAAGCTTTAATACCTTTCACCAGTAAGTTTCCAGCCAAACCTTCACTGCAGTTGACCCTGAAAAAAATGAATATATAAAAAAAAGTCTGAGAAAAGAAGGCAGCTGGGCTGAACCAACTTACTGGTTAGGACTATAATGGCTTAATGGGTAAAGCATTTACCTTGTGAGTCCCTTGCTTTGCCTTTCTCGTCGTGACAGAGAAGAAATCAAGACCAACTCCAGACAGTGTATCAGCAGATAAGATCAACCTGGCATTGGCAATTGGTGAGTTTTGTCACTGCAAGGAACCCCAGGGAAGAAAACTTGACATCTGAAAAGATTTGTTATGAGAACCATGAGCCCTATCTCCTTATTAACAATTTTATCACATTCTGAGAGGAAGTTGCTGGGAAAACACCATACCAGAGAAATACTGCATGTTTGTAAAAATATATCTCCTCCATCAGAGCTTAACAAGGCTTTAAAACACTTAAGATACTGAGGAACATCAAGCAATAGGTAGCCAGGCATAAAGCCAAACAGAAAACATTACATAAGTTTGCTTCACAGGTCAACAACTGTTCCATACAACCTTGCCTAACAGATGAATAAGGAAAATACAGTATTTAGATAACAGCACAGTGCCATTGTATTCCCTTCCTGACACTCAAAACTTGGCCTCAGATTTTCTGTGGGTTTCACTGGCTGCTGAGAATGTGTTTGACAAATCTGGCTTGAGCCCTGGGCTTTTAACCAAAGAGCCAGTGTCCTCTAGATAGCTGTTTGTCCCCAGTCCCCCCATTTTAACAAGCAGGTCCAACACAGCTCTCCATGGAGACATTGATGGTTCCTTGCCACTATTCCCTTTTCTGTTTCTTTCCAGTGGGGAATTGTCCACGCAGATGAATTTTACCAGCCCTGAAGGGAGTCTTGCAAAAATGTAAGTTAAGACAGGGCATGTTTGGAGAGGGACAGAGACATTTAGAGAAGAGGCAGTGTGCTGAGGAAAAGGGCACATTTAAATGCTTCAGGGTTATCCAGACTCAGCCCCTGACATTTAAATTTATGAATCCATTCCAATGTTCTGAAATGATTGAACATGTACTTCAATAACATGGACTCTTGCTTTCAAAGCCCAGCTAGCATAAATCACAGCTTTGCATTGTCTGCAATATATATGCCACATTTTATTACCTAGGTTCATGGCCAACACTTAACTCAATATAATGCTCACCCTTTCATGTAATATATTCCAAGATATGCATCACTTCATGGTTCTGCACCATGGTGCTCAAAACTGCCTGTGGTATGGACCTATATGATGATTAAATCTCAGTATTATTTAAGGAACTGGATTTTCATAGCACTAGATGGTGCTAGAGAATGCCCTTAGCCACCTCCAGGGCCCCGTCCCTGTAAATTCTCTCCATGTACCATTTATTTTTTTAGGATATAACAGCATGATCTGCATCAAGCATCTATATTCCCAGCAGTGTTTCAGATGGGCTGCTGACATTGCCCATCACTCTTCCTTGTCAGGTGATGAGAAGCTGTTTGTTCTTTCTAGGAGCAAGCTGTCAATCCCATGAGTCAGGCTCCCCAGATCATGAGACTGCCTTTAAAAACAGGGGAGATATGTATTTTCTCCAAGTATGCTTTTTATTTGCACTCTGGTTCCTAAGCTTTAGGACTGTTGTGATGCTATTTATGTGCTCCTTGGGAAAGCAAGGAAGCGCTGGGCACTAAGAGCATCTGTGATCAGAGCCAGACACAGGACTGGGCAACAAGGTTCTAACCACAGTTCCTTCACCTGGGGGTGCTTGGAAGCATGGCTTTGGCCCGTCCAAAGTAAAGAAACCACCTTTGGAAACCAGCAGATGAAAAAGAAAATTAGGAAACCTAGTAGGGAGTTGTACACTTTTGAGTCTGCCAACAACTGTTGTCATTTTCTGGCTGGAGAACATGCTGGGAGAGGAGGGTTTGGGCTAGACCAGAGCAGCCTGTACCCAGCAAAGGGGCAGAGAGCTACAGCTTTACCTGGTCCTAGCAGAATAATTCTGGATGTGTGTCCTGTGATGTCCAGAAAGGGAGAGGTAGCTTAGAGTGTCTTTACCAAGGCCATGGTGGGCTGCACTTTCTTATCTCAGGGGTGGGCCTGGCATCAGCATGAACAGGCCATTTTGTCACCAGCAGCTGTGTCCCAAGAGGACAGGCTCTTGCAGAGAAACCCAAGTGTCAATCCTTCTTCTCCTGCCAGGTGTCCCAAGGACATGGGGTGTCTCAGGGAACCAAGGCACACAGACACTGGCAGCATAACAGGGATGTTACAGTGCACTTTTCCCCTCCCTGGCAGCTCAGCTGGGAGGCTCCACACTGCAGGCTGGACGAGACTCAGGTGCCTGCAGGGAGGCCCTCTATATTTTGCAGACAGGTGCTGAACCAACAACATCTTCTTGGCACTGGTGCCATGAGAGGTGCTCCCCAGCTGCACAACCCAGCAGGCAGCCCCTGACGGCAACTGCAGCCCAACATTTGGAGAGACCACGGGTGGTGGGGTTCAAGGTCAGCCCCGGGGACTCAGTTGGAAGCCAGAAACATCTCCTCCTGCTGCCTCTGGGGCAGCTGACACTGGCAGGGGAGCAGCTCAAGGGCTTGGCCCCATCCTGTCCCCCAGAGCCTGGAGCCTCCGCCAACTGCAGCTCCCCAGTCCCTCCAGGCTGCAGGCTCAGCCTGTGGACATGTCCAAACCACAGCTCCCATATGCATGGTCAGATCAGGCACAATGGGGCCAAGCATGCTATTAGGCCTCACCTCCAGTACTGTGTTCAGTTTTGGGGTACCCCCTACAAGAAAGACATTGAGGTGCTGGAGGGAGTCCAGAGAAGGGCAACGAAGCTGGTGAAGGGGCTGGAGAACAAGTCTTACGAGGAGCACCTGATGGACCTGGGGCTGTTTAGCCTGGAGAAAAGGAGGCTGTGGAGACCTTAACAGTCTTTACACCTACTTGAAAGGAGACTGTAGCAAGGCAGGGGTCAGTCTCTTCTTTTAATAACAAGTGATAGGACCAGAGGAAATGACCTCCAGCCACGGCAGGGGAGGTTTGATTTATATTATGTTAGAATAAAGTTCTTCACTGGAAGGGTTATCAACTACTGGAATAGGCTGCCCAGGGAGGTGGTTGAATCACCATCCCTGGAGGTATTTAAAAGATGTGTAGATGTGGTGCTTAAGGACATGGTTTAGCACCAGGCTTGGTAGAGTTAGGTTAATGGTTCAACTTAATGATCTTAAAGGTCTTTTCCAGCCAGAACGATTCTATGGTTCTATGGTCTCCTGCAGCTGGTTCTTCCTACACATGGTGTAACTACCATGTGCTCACACAACAGCCAGCAGCACAGATGGAAACACTAGGGTCCAGGCATTGACCATGCTGTGCTTTCTCCCACTACAAGTACCAATGAAGGGCAATGTAGAATAAAAAAACATGGTTCGTACAACATGGAAATCAAGACAGATGTTTTGGGCCCTGCACTTGAGCACCTTTGGTATAATAGTCTGAAAGAAATTGCTCCTTGTAGCTTTCTTAACCTTGGGCTTGTTGGTGTTTTATGATCCTATTCTGCTTCAGCTTGATGATGGCATTTAAGCCAGATGGCAACGGTTTGAATAATTCAGATATGCCAACATGGATTTACAACCTCATCATTAAAACAACCAATCAGGTAGCAGCTAAAGAATTACATTTCCAGGGAACTGAATCTGTGTTTTGCCTTTTTGGTACCATTAAGACATGGAAGGGACACAGTCAGATCACATTAGGCCCATAGCTTAGGACTTTTTGAAAGATCAGTGGAAATGTTCTCATCATTTTTCCGTTGGCTGAAATAGAATGAATTGTTTGTATGAATTTAAATGTATCCCTGAAGCATTCACAGAGGGTGGAACTGCAAAGCAAAAGGGAAACCCCACTGCTGTGTTGGTTGTCCCAGCTAAGTAACATGCTTAATGTCTTTGCACTATTCCAGAAACTCACCATGGTACCTCATCTCTGTCTCATTGTATATCACCCACAGCCTTCTAACATCACACAGGGTGGGAAATTTGCTTTTAATTGATTGTTAACCTAGCAGCGTCCCTCTGTGTGCCTTTTATTTACATTAGCAGTCTGAAAGAGCAAAGTATTCCTCTTCATGTTTCATTCTGCTGGAGAAATGGGTTTGCTGTCATCACTCCTCATAAGCACAGCCTGAGACCTGCTTTCCTAAATCTCTCCCTTCTACCATTTGTCTTTACTACCTCATAGCTGTCAGTTTTTCTTCTAGCTGCTACTATGAAATAACCACAGCATCGTTTTGTCCAAAAATCACTCAATAATCCACAGGGAGTGGAGAGGAGTGGAATTACTTATCTTTGAAGGGAAAACGTCCCTGGGATGGGATGCATGATTGAGGACTGGAACTCCTAGAACAAAAATCACCAACAATACATTCAAGAGAGTTATAAGTGATTATTTATTTCTGCATCACCAAAGTTCTCAAGTCCTCCTGCCATAAAGAAATCCCTTCTCTCCTGAAATAATTTGATACATGGAGAAGTCCTGAGGCTCTTGGTTTCCTTATTGGAACAACCATATTACCCAAAGATTGACAGCATGCTATAACTCCCTTATCCGAGAACATTTTCCTTTGACAAGTTATTTCATCCATGTTTCCCCACCTGTAAAATGGACATAGTGGTAGCTGCTGGCCTGACAGTGGAAGATGTCGTACAAGGAGGAACCGTGTTTTCTATAAGCTGGTTGGTTTTCTTCCCCCAGCAGAATGGGTATTCAAAGAGAGGAAGTCAGGTGAGAAACACACCCAAGGATCTGGGAGAAGTAAAAAGCCTGAAGTGCTACAGACAGAGCATCCTTGGACCATCTCTTGAGAAAACAGAAAGCCATTCTCAGGCTCATTCTGTTCCAGTGACAGATGCTTTAGTAGATAGTCAGACAAATATATTTATTTTTTGCAAAGAAAGAAACCTTGTGCAGAAAAGCCTACTACATTTTATTGTCACTACAGCTTCCACTTGGGCCACAAAAGGCTGAATGTTTCTTTCCCAACCCTTGGCTTTCCAGAGAGGTTTTTTCTAACAGTCAGTGAAAATTCAGACAAATGTGTCATATCGTAGGGATTTCAGAATGAAAGAAGCAATTTGTCAAGACAAGAAAGAAAAGGCATCATCCTTTACCCTGTTCAAGTTCTTGGCATCCTACTGGGTAATTTGCCACCGTTTTGGGGATGCACAATGAATCCTAGGAAGACTTGAAGGGAGCAGGAGGCTTAATACTCACTTTTGCATGAAGTCATAGAGTCATGGAATGGTTTGGTTTAGAAAAGACCTTAGAGATCATCTAGTTCCAACGCCATGGGCCGGGACACCTCCCACCAAACCACGTTATTCCAAGCCCCATCCGACCTGCCCTTGAACACTTCCAAGGAGGGGGCTGCCACAGCTTCTCTGGGAAAACTGTTCCAGTGTCTCACCACCCTCACAGTAAATGATTTCTTCCTAATGTCTATTCTAAATCTTCTCTCTTTCAGATTGAAACGCTTCCCCTCTTGTCCCATCATTACAAGTGAAAAGTCCCTCCCCAGCTTTTCTGTAACCCCTTCAGGTACTGGAAGGTGCTCTAAGATATCCCTGGAGCCTTCTCCAGCCTAACAACAACAGCTTTCTCAGCCTGTCTTCATAGCAGAGGTGCTCTGGCCTGATTATCTTTGTGGCCTCCTCTGGACTCACTCCAAGACTTCCATGTCCTTCTTCTGTTGGGGGCACAGAAGAGGACAATTCTCCAAATGGGGTCTCACAAGAGCTCCCTGGGTAAGAACAGCCCATCAGACGCAGGGCTGGTGCACTATGCAATTAGATAGAATTGATAGAAAATTAGATAGAATTGAGGTCCAAGCGGGAGCTGGTGGACACTGGGGGTGGTCCAGAGCCTCACCCACCTGGGTGACCCGGGTGATGCTGTCTGCCATCACCCACCTAGCCTGCCAGCTGGTGAGGATGGTGAAGATGCTGGCAGTGCTGGCTGGAGGTGAAGCCATGCCCTTTTCAGCAGAGACCCCCTGCTGCCACACATCACCCCAGCTGGCCCAGCAGCAACCCTAACCTGTGTCTGTACGTCAGGCCGGGCAGCACGGAGCCAGGCTGTCCCCTCCCGCCACCCCCTCGCCAGCCGCCGGGACTTTGTGTCCTAAAAGCTCATTCTTTCCATAGCGTAAAAAATAAACCAGCATGTGCTCCTCTCCAAACGCCGCCCGTCCCTGCAACAGCCCCGGGTGGGTTGTTGTTGTTGTTGTCGTCCGACTCCGTCTCTCCTTAAATAACAGAATTACAGCGGGTCTAATCCTGCAAAGTGCTGAGTAACAGCTCGTTCCCAATAAATTAAGCAGGCACTCAGCGCTGCAGCCTGATATTTGTATCCATGTCCTCCCGGATTATCAGTCTCTCCTCCTCGCTCTCTCCTTGGCCCCTTGGGGAGCAATTATCTGTGAATGAGAACAGAATAACTCTTTTAGCAGAAGGTTTCCACACTCGCTCACAAGGAGCTCTCTGAATGGATTTATCATGCTGGCTAAAAAGGGAGGTGGAAAGAAAAAGAAAAAAAAAAAAATCCCCTTCTCTCACTTTCTCCTTTTTTTTTTTTTTTGTATTTTCAGGAGAAATCCCTGCTGAAGCAGCAGCCAGTCCCCAGTGGCTCCAGGCACCAGGCAAAAAAATAAATAATAATAATATTTTTTAAAAATAAAATAAAATAAAAATGGGGGGGGGGGCGGGGAATGGATATAGTAAAACTTTTTAAGGGAGGTATGAATTGGTTCTTCAGAAAAACAAGGCAGCAGTGCCAACTGGAAATGTTTGCTTTGGGGGTGAGTTAGATGGCTGGCGTCAGCCAGGGCTAAAGACATGCCAGCGGAATGCAATACTGGGGAAGCAGCAGGTCACTCAATCACTGGCAATTTGCCCAGGAGCAACTGGATGCCTTCAGATTTTTTTTTTCCTTGTGTGTGTATGTTGCTGCTTTTTTTTTCCCCCTCTTTTTTTTTTTTTTTTTTTTTTTTCCAGGCAAACAGAGCCCCAGCAGTTTTGGGGCCGCCGAGCCGGAGAGTGGTATTTCTGAAAGGCACGTTCCTGAGGGAACACCCCCGTGGTCTGCTCGGCCGTGACATCTGGCAGAAGGAGTTGCATTTTGATGTATGAGGCTGAATCCTGCCTGCTTGCTGCCTCCACACAAGAGGCAGAAGATGCAGCCCTGTGGAGCGCGCAACCCCAAGAGAAGGGATGGGGCAGGGAGATGGCACAGCAGTGCCAATGCCTCCAAATATACCCTCCAACAAACAAGAATATTTTTCCTTCCAGTAATAAGTATCAAACACCAGAGAAAAAGACTTTGGCTTATACTTTTGGAGTCAATAGGATTGATTTATCAAGGTTAATTTGCTTAGAGGAGTGGAGAAAGTAGGTAAAAGACAAAAAGAAAAAATTATCCTAATGAAAATTGTCCATTAGCTCCCCACAGCACAGGAGGAGGCCAAGACCCAGCAGGCATTTTTGTCTGCACATCTGTAGTTTTTCATTGCTGCATCGTTTGTGCAGAGTGCCAGGCTGCACACAGAGCCCAAATAACACAGGGAGGAGGGAGGGGAGGGAGGGCATCCCAGCAGGAGCAGCTCTGGGCAAGCTGGTGGCCTCACTCACAGCAACCACCATCATTAGAGCTTTGCCCTTTTTGCTAAGGAGGGAAGTCGCTGTTTGGCCAGCAGCTGAATGCAGTAGGATCACCAGCACTTCATGGGCTGATGTTGACCATGCCACTTTTCCAGAGGCTGCTGCCTTCTCCATCCATCAGGTCAAACCCAATGTGTGAGAGGGAGGGCAGATCTTTTGAGAGCAAACCCAGGGACCTGCGACTCCAGACCTGCAGGGTTCAGTACCATTCAGAAGCATCTTCACAGTTAAACACAGCATGATGACACCCGTCACCAGCACCCACCCACCTTCCACCACAACATCATCACTTCACAAGGCAAGCCACCCAAGGAAATTCCTGTTGCAGTGGGAGGAGAGCTGATCTTCCACACAAGCAAATGTGATCAATCCATGAAGAAATCAGAAATCATCACAATAAAGATTATCTAGTCCCAACAGCCCTACCATGGGACACCTCCCACTAGACCAGGTTGCTCCAAGCCCCATCCAGCCTGGCCTTGAACACTTCCAGGGTGGGTACTGGAGAGAAACACTTGCTCTTTGGAGGCAGATCCCAGCTATGGTCAGCAGGTAGCAATCCCTGAGGTTTCTCCCAAGCAGGGTCTGTACCTGTGCTCTGCTGCTGTCCCCTAACCTCTCAGCTGCCCTTGCACTGCCATGTCATGCTGCCTGGTGACACAGACACCTGCCCACCCAAGGCTAAAGACCATCAGGCTTTGAACTGCAACTTTAGCTCAAGACTCAGTCCCCACCTGTATTGCAGCTTTTTTGTCTGCTTCTGGCTTTCAGAGTCATTGCTCCAGCTCTGGACGATTATTCTAGCTTGATCATGCCTGTCACTCCATTGACTCCTTTTTTTCAAATTTTTCTTCTGGTTTTGGATCTTGATCCAGCTACAGGGAAGAAGGGACCAAAATGCACTCAGCAACCCAGCTTTCCATCATTGTCCTTTTCTGCTTGACTTTTTATCTTAAAAGACTCATACTTGAAACAAGATCTTGTCATTATATCACTGGACAAGGGCTTTGGTTAAAGCAGATTGTGCTCACAGGTCAGTCACCAGTTTCTTCTGTGATCTCCAGAAGAATCCCCCTGCCCCAGATCCTTCTGCTCTAGGATGGATATTGTGACCTTTTCTCTTCCTTGATGTGCTTTTTTTAGAGTTAAGGGCAGAAAGAGACTCCCACAAAGTGCATGCATGGCAAAATAGTGAAAATTATCTGGGTTTATTATAAAGTATCTTTAATCATCATTTAACAAAATACCAAAATTCTTGCCAATGTCTTGGGGAAAAACAAAACAAAACACATTTGCCCAACTTCTTTTTTAGATGAATAATTCCTGTGAAAAGGATCATATCAGTGTCCACACAACCGTTCTAGATGCTGTAATTAGCACGGTCCATTCAACCATGACACCCAATTGCCTGCCCACAAGTGCCTCCTTCTTCCCTGGAGCACTTTCAGGGTGGTTCAAGGGAAGCACTGATGGGTAGCAAGGAAAGAAAGTTTGGACACAACTGATCACCCTGGAGGATAAACACTGCAGTGAGTTCTCCCACCCAACCCTGTGCTTCAGGGCTCTAGCATGGACAGGGTGACCCCTGGAGAGGGGCAGGACTGAGCCTTTACCTGCTCCTGCCTCAGCACTGCTGTGCCACTTGGGGAAATCAGTTTTGCTTCCCGTACCTCAGTTTCCCCATCTGGAACATGGAAATAATGATCTTGGCTTCTTTTTAAAGCTCTTTGAGATGAACAGCCCTTTTAAAGAGGTAAGTAGTATTATAAGCAACAGACTCTCACGGCTGCCAAGAACCAAAAGTGATATGAGGGTGATGAAATTCAGACCACCTCATCAGCAAAGCATGTTGTCCTGGCCTTCAAGACAAGGTTAGGGCTCTTGGAGAGATCCCGTTCCTTTTTGGGACAGAAAGGAGTGGACACAGCCCCAGCGCATGTTCTCCTATTATTAGTCAGTTGTATCTATGCGTTGCTGCAACGTATGCAGCCCTCAAAAACCCAACTAAAGCAAGTCCATAGCCTGCAGCCACCTAACCCAGGAGCTCAGCCACACAATATGGGCTGACTAGAAGTTGCCAGACAATTTCCCCATGATAGCTGGAGGAGGATGGATACAACCAGCCCTCAACAAGCCTGCCAGCCCCAGCACCTCCATGAGCCTTTCAGAAGGACTGGAAGGGAACAAGAGTGGCCAGAAGCACCTACCCAGGGATCTCAACTGGAGAGCATGGCATCTCCAGAGGACCAGGTGGAAAAGGATGGTGACACATGGTTTGGCTGGGGGAAGGAAGCTGGAAGGAGGTGAAACACAGGCACGAGCAAGGTTGGTGAGGACCTTGCAGACAAGGCTGGAGGCACGACCGAGAGCTGCTTTGCACGACAGGGCCAAATCCGTCCCTGGCATAGCTCTGCTCCGGCTGCTTCTGTGTGTTTGTGTAAGGATCCAGCTCGGGAGGCACCGGCTGCTCGGGGCTGGCATGCTGGCCTGCCAGCCCAGACACCAGGGCAGTGCCAGATGCCAGGCATATTTTCTCAGCTGCGCTGTCACACGGGGCTCGGCGTGCACCTGTGCGACCCTGAGCTGCCCGGCTGCTCACAGCCGGTGACAGCCTCTGATGTCGTGTCACTCCCGCTCCCTTCCCCTGCAGAGCCACCGATCAGCTGCCCTGCTGACTGCCCTGGGGCTCTTCAGCAGCCCGGATGGATGCAAATGCTGATGTACCTGATCCTTGCTCTACAGCAGGACTGGGACATTTGCCACCAGTCTGGCTTCACCTCGTCCTGGTGCCCCAGGTCAGGTTGCTGTTCATGGGGTGCCTGGTGTTCCTTGGACTCCTGGACCAGCTCTTTGAGCCAATAGGACTCTAAGGGTCTGCTGATGCACTTAATGAATGTTTGGGGTCCTTCAAGTGAGGATGAGACCAGCAGAGTTTTCTGGGAGAGGACCTAACATGGAGAGGAGCATCAGAAGATGGGAAGTCTCTGGGTTGTGTTTGAGGACACGTAACCCAGAGGCAAGAGCTGCAGCAGGCACTGAGTATCAGGGGGCTAAAGCCTTCTCATAGACACACAGAAATCATAGAATATGCTGAGTTGGAAGGGACCCATCAGGATCATTGAGTCCAACTCCTCTCCCTGTGTAGGGCACCCCAAAAATCACACCATGTGCTTAAGAGCATCACCCAAACACTTCTTGAACTCAGGAACCCTTGGTGCTGTGACCACTTCCCTGGGGAGCCGGTTCCAGTGCTCAGCCACCTTCTGGGTGTGAAACCTTTTCCTGATATCCAGCCTAAACCTCCCCTGATTCAGCTTCCTGCCATTTCCCTGAGTCCTGTCATTGGTCAGAGGAGTGAAAGGATCAGGACCTGCCCCATCTCTTCCCCTTGTGAGGAAGCCATAGACTGCAATGAGTCCACCCCCCAGCCTCCTCTTCTCCAAGCTGAGTAATCCAAGTGACCTTAGCTTTTCAAGCATGTGGGATAGCATCTGAAGGGGTCCAGGAAGGAGGCACTGATGGAAAAATTGGCATTTATCTCTTCTCTCACTTGCTCTGCACCAAGCTGAGCACCAGCCCTGCTCAATACTTCCACGCCCAGAGGAAAAGTCCTGCTATGTCCAGCCCCTTTGCAAGAAACACATAACGAGTGATGGTCTTCACAGTCCCTTTTCTTTCACTGCTTACCCAAAATAAGTACAATCTGACTAATTAACAGAGCTAGTTAGCATCAGGATGAAGTGTCCAACATGAACCGCAGACTCTTGGGAAATAGATTTTGGTGCCTTGGGACACAGGGAAATTATTTCCCAGGCATCATGTGCACAGCACAGCGGGCTCTGTGACTTTTCCTGTTTTACCTCATTGGTTCTTGGTTCTAGCACAAAGATGATTTTTTATGCCAAATCATTGTGCTTCTTCCCTCTTTATTTCAGGCCGCAGGCTCACCACATTCTGGACTGGTTGCAACCCATCTGGTTTCACTAATACTTCTAATATAATATTTATAACTAGCTAAGGGCTGATCATATGACGAGTGTAATCAATAAGTCATGTGCCCATTGTGGTTATTCTACACCTCAAGTCACTTCTCTGTTTTTTGGTGTCCATAGCCTGCTGGGGCATTTGTATGTTTTGTTGCTGTTGTGCCTTTCCACCTTAGTAGCTTGGCATTAAAGAAGGCCACCTTGGGTCTCAGTCATTGAGAAAAAAAGAAACATCACTTTGCTTCCACCCAAAAAAGAAAATGAGATGAGAGACTCAACCAAAGGCTCTGCTTGCCAGATACCACTTGCCACCATCTTTGGCTTTGCTGAAGGAACTCGTGCTTAGGAAATCATTCACTTTAAACAAAATCATCTTCTCAACAAGTTCCTCCTTCCTACCACCAGAAGGATCACCCAACAGATATCACAACCAGGTCTGACAGTTGCAGCTCACCCGTAGCCAGCTGTGGCAGCCCAGCTTCGTACTGAGTGTGCACAGGACCCTTCCTGGCAGATCATCAGGTGCTGGGGAGTAAAGATCTCCACTATGAAAGGGAGAGGTCCCGCTGCATGCAGGTACCTCCTTCTTGTTCTTTCTGCCTTTCTCACCCTACGTGGCTAGGGTGGGCTACTGGGAGTAATCTGTTGGTAGATGCCCAGATGCAGCAGGAGGTGTTCTTGACCCATTCCATAAAGTATTTTATAAAATAGCTTCAAGAAATTTTGGTTGAGATCACCTTTTGAGGAAAAACGAAACAAACAAACAAAAAAAAAGCAAGCAAACACAAACAACCCACACTTTTAGCTTACTTTTGAAAAGAGTGAACATCCTTGGTGTAAAACCACTGGAGTGGCACCAGGTCAGGATCTGGCTCTGCGTGGCTGCACAGGGGTAGAAGGAGAGTGAATTCTCCCTTTCCAATGGGTGCTTATAGCTGGCCACAGCCTGTAAAAGTAGATGATTTAATGATTTAACGATTCATTCTGGCAAGCAGGGAGGGATGACTTCAGGTTTGAGCTTCCCACATCACTTGTACCAGCTTCCCCTGGAGACCCAGCACACTGGTGGCCAAGACGATTGCACACCACGGAGCCAAGCGGCGCTGCCTTCCCAGCCTCTGTCCCTCCATGACACATGGGGATTCTGAGGCAAAACAGGCTGTTCCTCAGCCCCAGGAGAACAAATTAAACATCTCCTCTTTATGCAGAGTCTTTCAGCAGTGACAACAGCTACCTTGTGAGTCAGTTTATTCAGAACGGAGCTGCGCTAATGGGATTAATGAGCTCTTCACTGCTTGGATGGCTTCACAGTGGGAAGGTCCAAAATCAACTGATGGAAAAAAGGGTAATTCCTCCTGTGGAGGGAGCAAACAGATTCCTGTGGAATCAAACAGATCAAACAGTCACTCTGAATGCTGCAAGTAGGCCATGCATGGAGACACGTGCCCAAACTCTGTTGGGTGCTGGGCTCGTGATGCAGGCTCGGAGTTCCATCATGTGGTTGGGACCCCATGCCCTACACACGGGTGCAGTTCTGTGGGATGGTCAGTGTTTGAAAGGAGAGGTGACAGGGGGAAGGAGCAGGCATTCCCTCAGGCACTTCTCAATCGTGCGCCTCAAGGCTGGAAGCTTAGCTCTGTTGAGGAGCACGCACTACTTGAAGGAACCTGAAGTCCTGAAATGTCCCAGCACTGCTTCTACCAAGCGGTCACAAATAACACATCCATATCCACCACCATATGAAGACATGCAAAACACCTCTCTTCTTTGCAGAACTGGGCTTCCCCTTTCCCACATACACTGCATGGTCTTGTACCTTCCACAAACCCCTCTCTCCAAGAAGACAGTCTCAGAGTCCTTCAGTACCAACCCTGCCAAACTAATTTGCCAGTTCATTCATCTCTCATGGGATTTGGCACTGAAGACGGTGAGTTGTCTGAGGATCAGCACCAGCAGGCACTTACAGTTTGTGACAGAGGAGCAATCATGAAGACCCATCAAGTCTCCACCATCAGGCATGGGAATCACTCAACTGGCCTGTTTCCTGCTCAGGCTGCATCTCAGCTGTTTGCCACACAGCCCAAATTAACCTCCTGATGTCTGCTCGACTGATCATCTCAACTTGGTACATGTGGTCAGAGATGAGCAGGACATCAAAATGCTACACCCTATGGGAATGAGTGGTCTTGCCAGCACCAGGCACCAAAAGCAGCTGGTGACAAAAAGGGTTGTGGTTGTCACCTGAAACAACACGATAGACTTCTCTCCCATTCATGTAACCCAGTTGGGATCCACTTTTTAAGAAAGAAGAACACAAAGAGCCTTCATGAGTGCAAATGTTTTGCACTAAAGGCAGCCACACTTTTAAACTGTGTGCATAATTTCATTTCTCTGAAGTTTTAGGACCTTGTCAGAAATTGCCATTAGAGGTCTCATACATGTCCTGTTTTCCTTTGGCCTCTCCCATGGCAGGGACTGAAGCTTTGTAACAGGCAGGAGTCAAACCTATCTAGCCAGGACCCTACTAAGGGTTTCCAGTGTTCACACAGAGCTTTATACTTCAAAAGGACATTATTCAGGCTCTTTTCCATCTGGAAGAGTGAATGGACTACAGATGGTCTGAAAATGGAGTCTTCTTCCCTCACAAAAATCCTAACTTTTGCTTAAAAAAAAATAAAAATAAATAGAAACAGAAACAGAAACATCTGAAAAGAAACTTTCTGCTTTTAGCTGTAAAGCTTCAGTAAACAGCTGAAATTTCATGCTGAAAACAGACACTTCTCAAAAAAAAAAGTGGCTTAATCCATAATGGCATTTTCTGTCAGAAAAAAATCTGAGTGGTAAACATTTTGGAACAGCCCTGGAAATGTTCTTTTGCCTAGCTCAGTTTAGTGCACATTAACCATTTTAAATATCAGTGTGAACACTCTCATCTGGATCTTTAAAAAGAGAAATCTTTTTTTATCTTCCTTTCCAGATAAGCTCAGTAATAGATGCTCGTAATGGAGCTGTGGGTTTCCTCCCATCTAATTTCCACCTTGATTTTAATAGGATTAATAGTTACCATGAATATGTACCTGCAGATTTGAAAGTGAACATGTCTCTCAGGAATTTATCAGGGGCTCTGAATGTCATTAGGAGCAATTGGTAGCAGGAAAATGGTTGTAAGTGAAGGTGAATGCTAAAATTAAAGGGCCTCAGTGTCTTGTCTGACTGTGCACCATGTTTGGCTTTGCTAAAAGGTGGGTGGAAAGCACAAGAATAAAAATCTCCACATGAAAACTGGACTCAGGTCCACACTGAATGTTTCAATAGGCTCCTGTTTCAGGGAGGCTAAGGTCAGCTTTCCCATCAACTCAACCCAGTATCACAAAGAGAAACATTATCAGCTCTTTCTGTTGTGTTAATATCCAATTTATATTTCAGCAGTGCAATTTCCTGCCTGCTCTTTGAACAACTATCAAAGGACAAGACACCAGATCATGGAAGACATTTTTCTAGTGTTGACATCTGCTAAACTAGTCAGTCTGTTCCTATACAGCCCACTCAATGCATCCTAAAATATTTTACAAGCCACCAGTGGGACAGAGAATGGTAATGTGGGTCCCTGACCTTTATTTGAGCCACCTCGATGTTCAGCACAGATGGAGAATCACAGTTCAGCAGCCAGAATTTCTGGGTCCATTCAGCTTAGGGTTTCTGTGTTACCTCCCAAGCCAATAATTTTCACTTAAGGCCATCTGGCACTTCATATCCTTCACTGCTTTTCATCTGAGAACACTGGCAAATCTGCATATAAGGCTTAATCCAAAAGCCTCTGAAAATCCAATGGGAAGATGATTTTGGATCATGTCTAAAAGTGCAAGACTTTTTCTAGAAACATGTTTTCTACTGCTCTGCTGGAAGATGTTCATCCTTTGAACAAGCACTCAATCAGCAGTGAATACATTCCAAGAAAACATCTGGACACCTAGAAAAAGGTTGGTATAATTACACCAAAAGAGCAGTATCACTAGTAAGATGTTACCCCATCTCTAACATGCTAGTTCCACTGTGAATTTTGCTGTGGGCAACACCACTGGTACCATGAACATTGATGTGTTTCAGAGTCAAGTACTGCTGGGGAGTATTCACAGCTAATTTTCAGGGTTATTCATAGGACCTGCAGTCTCTGCACCCCTGTCTCCTGTGTTTTCTGGCTAGATCCCAAAACTTTTTCCATACCAGTGCTGCCTTCTGTCTGAATTTTGTGTTCTGCAGGCAGGAAAAAATATTTGATATATTGGAAGTTTGCCTCAACTAGCCACTATTCAAGGAGTCCTTCTTGTTGCTCTCTGCCCCTCACCATCCTTCTGGGTTGTGGTTGTACCTCCTGAGCATGTTCTCTGCTATTCTTGAGCCCTGGTCCCTGATCCACATCTGCCTGACCTCAGTCATTCTGTCCAGTCTCTGTCCTGGATCCTCTCTGGTGTCACTGGTCCTCCTAATCTTCAACTTAATCCCAGGCTAAACTTTTATTTTCTTCTCAAAAGAGCTTCTGTGTATATTTTTTTGCCAAATTTCTGGCCTTTCATCTTATTTATCTGCACCAGGGTATTCTTCACATCCATTGACCACAGTTGTCCTCATTCTCTTCTTTTGAGTTCTGCCAGACCCTGACCACCTTGCTGAGACCTCTTAACAACCAGGGACCTGGTTAAAGGACATGACTGGCTAGCAATGTCATTGATTTTCAATAACCAACATGCTTTTCTGAAAACCTCTGAGGCTGACAGTACAGCAAGGTGGAGGAAGAAAGATTTGCTCAGACTTGCACCCGACCATTCAACAACAACTGTGAAGACTCCCGCTTGCATAATGATAATGCATCATTCATAATGATAAATAAAACAGGTAAAGGCCATTTTCTAGCTATGAGGTCAATTATCATTGCATCATACAGGTCTGGATGGCTAAAAGCTCCTCACTCCCAGACAAGGAAAAAAAAAAAAAGAAAAGAAAGGAAAAACTCCATGTTGATCACATGCAAATTGCCCACTGGGAATCAACCTGTCCCAGGCTATCCCCAAAGTATGTCCAGGCACTGTCTGAGCAAACTCACTTGGCCGAGACCAAACCCACCCAATGGAGCACTCCTGTGATTCAACAATATTGACAGCAGTTCTGTCCTCTGATGTGGTGTGCACCTCCAGCTGCAGGCTGGAGGATGGCCCTGGATTGGCAGTGCCTCTGCCCTCCAGAAAAAAGCCTCCATGGTCTGGAAGACAGACTTGGCTGGTGCATTGCCATAGTCCTGCCACGAGTGTCTTCACCAGGCTGATGGGACAGGAGACAACTCAACAATAACAAACCAATCTATCCTCAACCAGCTGCAAGACCATCACTCCTATGACTAGCCAAGAGATAAAGTGCCAGATCACAGACATAGCAACTGAGAATCAATCTTTTCACACCATTCCCATGTCACCCAGACAACTCACATCCAACAGAGCAAGATACCCAAACCCAACCCTGAAGGCAAACTTCCTCTCTAAGGCAGCTTCATATTTGACAACAGATCAACAAATTTTGGCCAAAGCCCAGTCTTCAGCAGCCCCAACATTCTGGGCTTTATAGGGAGACTCTGAAATCTGTATCATAAGTTGATTGCTGTACTTCAGCCCATCACTAATTTCTCTTTCCCTTTTTCTATTTGCTACTCTGTTCACCAGGACCCCAATCAGGGTATAAGTATGAAGTTCACAGACTAAACTGTCAGAAAGTTGATCATGTCCACGGAGTATTCATTTATGTGCTGTGAAACATGTTAGGAGGCCAAGGTGGAGAAACTATTGCAGAACTGCCTTGAATGTTGGCAGGGATAATATCTTATATCATATTAAACCTAGGAGGACATTTACCGACTAGTACTAACCCAAGTCCTGAGTAAACTGATATATAGATTACCAGTCACATCTTTCATGTGTTAAGTAATGGAGCTTTTTCTCTCCTTGCAGAATGCTGACAGGCAGTAACACAAAACTGAAGAGTTGTACTTAAAGGAAGCTGAAAGGGAAAGTTAGGAGTCAAATTATGTCAGGACTCACGGAGTTAATTTGAACAGCACATTTTCAATGCTAAATGTTAATAGGATGAGCAACAGAACAAAATCTGTTAGAAATAAAATACAAGGATTAATTTAAAAAATGGAATCTAGAAAAACCATGCACGTGGGCAAGATAATGTTAAAAACTAATTTACATATATTAAAAAACATTCTGAAGAGCAATTGCCTAAAGCTCTGAAAGGTAATGATAAAACTGCTCCAAATGCTTCCAAAGCTAATAGTTTGCCAGACAGCTCTTCAGAATAACAGATTATGACTATGTGATAGATGAGCACTCAAGACACATTATCTCATGATAGCAAAGTCAAATAAATACAGAGGATGCATCCCACACTGCAGCCCTTCATTACTGGGAGCACTTCTGAAGAGGTATCTCAAATTGAAGCCCCAGTGGAAAATACTTTCAAACAAACTGATAAAGTGACAAATCTGCAAGGTCAGATGGTATTCACCCAGGAGCTCCATGGAAATCCAAAAAGGAGCTTGCTGAATGGTTATCCACAGAGCAGAGCCAACCTGCTGTTTAAACCAGCCAATGCCAAAAGAATAGAAGCAGTAAACATGATGCAAAGTGAAATGGCAGTTTCCAGTGATGGCTCATTCAAGAAATAAATACAGGTAATAATAAATACAGTGTTATTCTGTATAAAGCAAACTGATCAATACTCTAAAAAAGAATGTTAGACACATTAGGGAGCAAGGTGAAATGGGGAAGAGTCATGTATTGCATCTATGAGTGGAAGTCACACCACACAAAATAAGTTCTTTGAGGGTGTCACTAAGTTTTGGGGATTGCTGAGTTCATTTGGATTTTCAAATGTGGGAGCTTATGAAAAAAATTAGGGTCTTCTTGAACACAGGAGAAGGTTCTCTTGTGGCTCAACAACTGGTTAAAGCTAGGAGACCAAACAAGGAATAAATGACAAGGTTTCATAACAAAGGGAGCCACTCTGCAGGACTGGATGAAGTTCTGTGCCACTAGGACCTCGGGTGCTCTACACGTGCATTCTAAAAAAAGGCATAAGAAGTGAAAGGCAGGGTGATGAGTTTTTCTGAAGCCATCTAAAGTAGTCCAAAATAAAGCTGTGAGCAAAGAAATTCAGAAGTACTTACAATGCTAAGTGACTGCACAAGAAAGTGGAGGATGACATTCAGAGTAAAACAAATAATGAGGAAAAAAAGCAATCCTAAGGACTCATGCACAGTAATGAGTGCTGAGTGAGCTACTGCTGTTGGAAATAAGATCCTGGAGCTACTGTGGATGGTTTTCTAAAAATGATAACTCAATGCTCTATGGGGATTACAACAGCAAAGAGATAATTAAAAACAAGCAGGAAAAGACTTCAGAGCAGTCCGAGTATTTTGCACGTAGCTCCAGTGCAATGACCTCATGCAGGAGAGAACAGAAGTACTAAAGGTAATAAGGGGCAACAAGACACCAGAGACAGGGAAAAGTTTGCAGACAAGAAGAGTCATAATAAACTATAACCTTACAGCTTGGGAGAAAAGAAGGGAGAGGGGATCTGAGAGGGGTCTGTGAAGTCATGAGTTGTATGGACAAGATGCACAGGAAATAACTGAGCACCATTTCTCCAGACGTGAAGGGCTAGGGACTAACTAATGGAAAATCAGCCAGTGAGTTTAGAACAGAAAGGACATTTTGCAAGTGAGTTGTGGGACTCATCACCATGGAGAGAAAAATTACATATGAGTACAAATGGGCTTAAAATAGCAATGGTGGCTACTAACAACATAGTCCATACTCAGCCTTTAGTTAAGGAATGCCCTTAGCTGTTGGCTGCCAGAAGCTGGCATGATGTACCATGGGTAGGGCCACTATGCACTCAACTTTCTTCCTGCTTTTCTTTAGTTTCCTACAGTCCTTCCATTTAATAACTCTGAGGCAGTATGACTCTGGACTCCCATGTCCTTATTCACTAACATTTTTCTAAAGCATCCCAATGTGAAGTTCAGACTTAAGAAGCTGCTACATGAAGTTTTGTGGAAAAATATCAAGTTACACTACTGATACACTCTAATGATAAATTCAGTCCTTCTCATGAATGGCCAATAGAAAAAAACAATAATCTTTAACAGGTGATAAGATCTCCTTCATGAAGATGAGCCTCTATGGGAATCTTCTTCCTTCTAAAAACCTCAACATCTGGCCCATCATGGTGACTGCCCACTGGGGATGTGGATACTTAGCTCATGAAAACAAAATTCTTGGTGGTTGTACTCTACCCTTTTCATCATTAAAAGCTCTTTTACACCTACAGCATCCGACTAGAGAGTTAATTACAAATGTGCCTCTAATTGCACTCTCTTCACTGAGAGTCATTAGGAATTCCTGGGTCCTTGGAAACCACATTCAACAGCCATGGTTAAAAAAATATCTGGCAAACAAGTGCTTGCTTTGCTCTCATCCACAAAAATAAGCTGCCATCCAAAACAGAATCACAGAACCACAGAATTTTTTTAGGTGGAAGGGACTTTAAAGATCATCGAGTTCCAACTCCCCTGCATGGGCAGGGACACCTTCCACTAGATTAGGTTGCTCCAAGCCCCATCCAACCTGCCCTTGAACACCTCCAGGGATGGAGCCCCCACAACATCCTTGGGCAGCCTGTTCCAGTATCTCACCACCCTTACACTGAAGAATTTACTCCTGATCTCTAACCTAAATCTCTCTTCTTTCAGCTTAAAACCATCACCCCTTGTCCTCTCACTGCAAGCCCCTGTAAAAAGACCCTCCCCAGCTTTCCTGTAGCCCCTTCAGGTACTGGAAGGTCACTGTGAGGTCCTCCCAGAGCCTTCTCTTCTCCAGGCTGAACAACCCCAACTCCCTCAGCCTGTTCCCATAAGGGAGCTGCTCCAGCCCTCAGATCATTTTCATGGCCCTTCTCTGGACTCTTTCCAACAGCTCCACATCTTTCTTGTGCCGGGGGCACCAGAGCTGGACACAGTCTTCTAGGTGAGGTCTCACCAGGGCAGAGTAGAGGGGCAGAATCACCTCTCTCAATCTGATGGCCACACTTCTTTAGATACAGCCCAGGATGGAGTTGGCCTTCTCAGCTGCAACTGCACATTGGAGGCTCATATCCAGCTTTTGATACACTAGTCCCCCCAGGTCCTTTTCCACAGGGCTGCTCTCAAGTGTGACCTCCCCCAGCCTGTATTCATATCTTGGGTTACCTCAGCCCAGGTGTAGGACCCTGCACTTGGCCTTGTTGAACTTCATGAAGTTCACCTGGGCCCACTTCTCCAGCTTTTCCAGGTCCCTCTGGATGGCATCCCATGCCTCTGGCATATTGACAGCACCACCCAGCTTGGTGTCATCAGCAAACTTGCTGAGGGTGATTTCAATGCCACTGTCAATATTGTTAATGAAGATATTAAACAACACTGGGCCCAGCACTGACCCCTGAGGGACATCACTTGTCACTGTTTTCCATCTGGACTTAGAGCCATTGACCACTACCCTCTGGATGTGACCATTCTAGCCAGTTCCTTATCCACTGAACAGTCCACCCATCAAACCCATATCTCTCCAATTTAGTTAAAATGTTGTGGGGGACCATGTCAAAGACCTTGCAGAAGTCCAGATAGATGACATCCACTGCTTTTTCCTGGTTGACTGATGTAGTCTCTTCTTTGTAGAAAGCCACTAGGTTGGTCAGGCAGGATTTGCCCCTGGTAAAGCTGTGCTGGCTGTCCTTGTCCTCCACATGCCTTAGCATGTCTTCTAGGAGGATCTGTTCCATGATCTTCCCAGGCACAGAGGTCAGGTTGATAGCTTGGTAATTCCCAGGGCCCTCCTTTCTACCCTTTTTAAATATGGGCATTACATATCCTTTCTTCCAATCACCAGGGACTTCACCTGACTGCCATGACTTTTAAAATATCATAGACAGTGGTTTGGCAACTCCATCCACCCAATTCCTTCAGGATTCTGGGATGTATCTCATCAGGTCCCATGGACTTGTGTATCTTCAAGTTCCTCAGATGGTCATGACCCTTATCTTCACTTACAGTGGGGGGACTTTGTCTCTCTGGTCTGCATCTTGTGGGCCATCAACATGAGAGTTGTGAGGAGAGGGGTTGCCAGTGAAGACTGAGGCAAAAAAGTTGTTGAGAACCTCAGCCTTCTCCTCACCTGTTGTTACCATTTCACCATTGTGGCTCATCAGGGGGTATTGCTTTCTTTAACCTTCCTTTTCTGGTTTACGTACCTGTAAAACTCCTTCTTGTTTTTCTTAACTTCTCTTGCCAAGCTCAGTTCTAGCTGTGCTTTGGCCTTCCTGACCTCATCCATGCATAACTGGGCAGCGTCCCTATACTCTGCCCAGGATAACTGTCCCCTCTTCCACTGCACATGTAGGTCCATCTTGCCTTTTAATTTGATCAGCAGGTCTTGACTCAGCCATACTGTTCTCTTACCTTCCTTGCCCAATTTCCTACACCAGGGGATTGAGACCTATTGCACCCTATGGAAAGCATCTTTAAAGATCTGCCAGCTCTCTTCTCCTCCTTTGTCCCTGAGGGCCATTTCCCATGGGCTCCTACCTACTAACTCCTTGAAGAGCTGGAAGTTTGCCTTCCTAAAATTCAGAGACCTGACTAAGCTTTTCATCTGCCTCTTACCTCTTAGGACAGTGAACTGCACTAGTGTATGGTCACTGCAGCCCAGGCTGCCTTCAACTTTGATATCCCTAGAGTTCACTTACATTTGTGACAATCAGGTCCAATAACCCATCCTCCAGGGAAGGACTGTCAATTTCCTGACTTAAGAAGTTGTCATCAAGGCATTCCAGGAGTCTCCTGGATTGCCTACAACTTGCCGTGCTACTTCTCCAACAGATGCTGGGATGGTTAAAATCACCCAGCAGGATGAGAGCCTGTGATCGTGATGTTTCTTCAAGCTGGAGTAAGAAGGCTTCATCGATGGCTCCACTTGATTGGGTGGCTTGTAATAAACTCCAACACCATTTGGTGTTTCCATCCCTAATTCCCACCCATAAACTTTCAACTTGCTCATGACTATTTTTGAGGGACAACTCTTCACACTTTATCTAATTCTTTACATAGAGGGCAACAAACAGGTTTGATGTAAAAGACATTGTCCTGTACCTCTGTTCTATTTAAGATCCCCTGTCCTCTTTCTAGACCAAAAGAGTATGAAGTGAAAGACTTGAGCATCCTCACATTTTTTTAAATTTTTTTTTCCTGCCACAATTTCCTCAAAGAGATGTTTAATAATCTGACTTTGCCATGGCATTTGTCACTAAGCATACACTGTCACTGAAGACAGCTTCATCCAAGGTCATCTCAGCCTCTTGTCCATCTGCATTTCAGAGCTGGCCAAGAGTGAATCAAGTGGTGCAGTAACAGGGCAGGGTTTGACCAGGAATATCAGCTGATGGGGGAACAGCTGCAAAGAGACAGGCTCGCCCTCACTGACCAGAAAGAAGCAGCAATGCTGGAGAGAGGCTGAGAGAGGGGATCTCAGACTCAAAAATCAGAGAAGCCCAAAGGCTCTAAATGCACACGAGGAAACTAAGTCAGAGGGAGGTCTGAGGCTGCTGGCATGAGCCTGTGCATGTCTTGTCTAGATGGAAAGAGCAACTATTCAAAAAGCCTACAAAATACTGTCCAACTCTCACCGCCTTGACTGGGTAAAGAAGGAGGAGTTTGAGCTGCTGCTGATTTGGACATCTTGTTGGTGCTGTAGGGCAAAGGGGACATAATAAGGAGGTGGGTTGGGACAAGGAAGGACATGGTATTGCTGCTTGAGAGCATCCTCAGGAGACCATTCTGAAGAACAACCCATAAGAGAAGTTTTGGCAGAGCTGGGACTGCACCTCGCATCCACCTCAACACACAGCTCCTCTTCTGACCACATGAACAACCTCAGACAGGTCCTAAACAAACAAATGGCAGGATTTTTACTGGTTTCAGTGATGGATGAGGTTAGATCAGGCTGAAGCCAGACCAGCTGCCAGTGCAACTGTGCATAAATCAGTGGATTGGCTCACAGATGGGGAATGAGTTGAGGTTGTTGCAGGTCCTTACCCAACTATTCATCCTCCCATACATCTCTCATCCCTGTGACACAGGGGCCCATTTCTGCTCTTGCTGAAGTCAATGGAATCCTTGTCCTTGTCCTTGATGGCTCCAGGGTCACTGCATAAGTGTGCATAAGCCTCTTGGCAGGTTAGTGGAGACACATCTTTCACCTTGCCTGAGCAGGAGGGAGGCACTGAGGCACTGGTCTGAGGAACGCAGCATTTCCACTGGGGCTAGGCTGAGAATTCAGGGTTTTTAACATTTTAAACAAAGATGTGGTTTAGAAAATTGAACCTCTCAATCTGCACCAGAGCGCATCCAAACCAACCCACAAGACTGCCGAGCACCCAGTGGCTTCCACCAACATCTACATTGATGTTTCAGAAAGTAAGATATCTGACTGGGACTCAGAGATGTTAGAGCCAGAGGGATCCTCTATAAGTGTTGAGTTCAGCTTTCCACATCAAATAAATTCTTACAATAACTCCTGCATCAAGTCTGCAACTTAAAATATAACATATATTTTTAAAAGATGATGATCAGAGGACTGGAGAACCTCTCCTATGAGGACAGGCTGAGAGTTGGGGTTATTCAGCCTGGAGAAGAGAAGACTCTGGGGAGACCTCAGAGCACCTTCCAGTATCTGAAGGGGCTACAGAAAAGTTGGGGAGGGACATTTTACAGGGGCATGGAGTGACCGGATGAGGAGGAATGGCTTTAAACTGGAAGAGGGGGGATTCAGATTAGACATTAGGAGGAAATTCTTCACTATGAGAGTGGTGAGACACTGGAACACGGTGCCCAGAGGATTTGTGAAAGCTCCATCAGTGGAAGCTTTCAGGGGCAGATCTGATGGGGCTTGGAGCAACCTGGTCTAGTGGGAGGTATCCCTGGCCATGCAGGGGGGCTGGATCTAGATGTTCCTTTCCAACACAAACCAGTCTGTGATTCTATGATGTCCAGCTTTTATTTATACAATTGAAGCAGTGCAGACACCAATATTCCTTGAAGTAATATATTGCAAAGAACATTATTTTCAGCATAACTATATAACTCTTATCACGAGCCTCATTTGCTCTGCTGCTGGAAATCATTGCACTTCTTTCTGATAGACTAGAGAACCACTGGGCAGCAGCAGTGTCCTCCTCATGGAGATATGTATGGGCCATGAGCATCTAATCTTTGCTCTTTGCTGAGACACACTGACAAAACATATTTTTCAGACCTTGGATCACTGTTAGAGGAGAGGAGAGAAGAGGAGAGGAGAGGAGAGGAGAGGAGAGGAGAGGAGAGTTAGGAGAGGAGAGGAGAGGAGAGGAGAGGAGAGGAGAGGAGAGGAGAGGAGAGGAGAAGAGAGGAGAGGAGAGGAGAGGAGAGGAGAGGAGAGGAGAGGAGAGGAGAGAAGGATTAAATGTCATCATTCAGTTTAAGAAAATTGAATTAAGTTGCAGACTGTCATAAGCACTTTTCCCTCTGAGCATGTACTGACTGCATCAAGTAAAAAACAAGCATTTTAAAAGAAATACAATTTAAAGTCAATGACAGATACAATTCCAATATACATTGGGTGTGAATAATCCCCTTTTCTTACCTCATTTCACTATCCTTCCTCAATTTTGTATTATCCAAGAGGTCTATCCCATAATCCTGCCCATGTACATCTGCCAAGTCTCCAAATAGCTTTAAAACTCCCCACTGATGAGAGACCACCAACTTTACGGTTTCTTGCAACTCCCACTGTACATTTTATGGGCATTTAGCAATGCTGCAGGATTTTCCTAATGCTGGGGAAATTTCTCCTCTCTTCACTAATAACAGACATGTGTTTCAATAGCTTTTTCCTCACTTTTTCTCTCCTCTCCTGCCTATATTCTCAAAAAGCTGATTTTTAAGATGCATTTTTCATAGAACTATAAAAACTGTATTTTTTTTATATTTTTTTTATTTTATTTTTGTCAGTTTAGGGAATGGACAAACATGTAGCCTGCCAAGCTTTTTTTTATTATTATTTCTTTTTTTTCTTCTGTTGTTTAAATACTTCACAATAAAAGAATGTGCTCCTGATGGAATTTTTATTGAAAAAAAAAAAAAAAGTTTTCCCCTTCTCCTTTCTTACATTTTACACACTTCAAAACACATACTGAACTTCTGAAACCTCCCAAGAAAGACTGCTCAAATGCTGTCAAAGTGCTAATGATAATGTCAGAGTACATGACACATATTTAAATGTTAAAAATGAAGAATTAAGGCTGCATCTCAATCTGGCTTTGATGACTCAACTTTACATTGACACACTCAGCATGCCACTTGCAATCAGACTTCTGTTTTTGCTCTTCAACAGCATTTTAAAATCATTCCTTTTGCCTAAGGAGGATGTCAGGAAAAGTCCAGGAGAGTCGAGGTTGCTTTTTAACAAGTGCAAAGCTCTGTTTTTTCACAGGATTTGGAAGAGTGCTCTGGTTTTCAGAAAGTATGAAGTTATCACCAGCTGAATCACCTTTCAGAAATGCTCAGGATGCTTCCCTGGGGAAGATGCCCTGCAGTTTGGGCTCTGCTTTGGAGGCATCTCCCTGGCACCCAACTGCAGCATGTCTTTCCCTCATTGTCTGTCCTGGGCACAGAAGACAAGCCTTTCAAACACCCCAAATTGCACCTACCACTACATCTTGCCACTTTCCATTTCCTTTTCCTTTCTACTTATTCATCCTTTAAAAAATACAGTACCTGAAGACACTTTCTGGGGTTTCACAGTAATTTCTTTCAACCACAATAATTCTCAGTAGAGCAGGGAGCTGCTCAATGAGGTGTTTCACCCACTGGCAGAGGACAGAGACTGGTTTAGTGTCAGGGAGAGCTCAGCCCTGTAATGGATGGAGTCAATCCATGCCTTTCTGACAGTGCCAGAGGATGCTGGGATGAGAGGGTAATGCTTCTCCAGAGATACTCCCTGCTTAGATTTTTACCCAGGACTTAAGTCTTTCAGAGGGGACTGGCAAAGGATTTATTTCCATATTTATTCATCCTTGAAGGCAGAGGCAACAGGAGTAGGGCAAGAAGGAGGTAGGGCAATAGGATCAGACAATGTCACCGGGCCACCAGCTTGGCTCTGCTACA
Organism: Chaetura pelagica; assembly: GCF_000747805.2. NCBI lineage: Eukaryota > Metazoa > Chordata > Aves > Apodiformes > Apodidae > Chaetura > Chaetura pelagica. The sequence continues at coordinate 444,150 of NW_009953655.1, read as the reverse complement.
GATGAAACCTCCCCTTGTGTTTGCCTATGCCCTGCAAGTACCTGCCTTGCCCATATCTGCAAACACCTGCCTCATAGGAAACCAGAGGACTGCTAAAATGATGCAAAACTGAGGGCACACAAGGCTGATGTGGTCTGTAGAAACGAAAGGTCAGAAGTGCCATCACAGCTCATAGCCACTGTCCTTCTACTCTGCACTCCTCCCCCACAGGCAGGTGTTTCCCTCCATCTGTTTTTCACCTCATGCCATCATTTTGGTGCATAGGTGCCATGCAGCAGAATGAGCTGCTGCATCCAGATGGCACAGAGCAGCCAGCACTGCCTGGAGATTTTCTTGCATTTGGTCCCAAAAGCACTGTTGGCATGAAGCCATGCTGCTCCTAGCCCAAATATGGATGCCAGCATGTCCCACTGCTTTGATTTCCAGAGGCAAGGTGATCTCTGTGAGCTCAGGCATTGCTGCCCACCTCCACTGCATCTGGAAAGTGTCCCAGTGTCTCTGGGGCTACCATGGCCTGCATCAAAAGGCAGGGTTTATTCTGAAAGAAATTCATCCTTGCTTAATTTAAAGAGTAACTTCCAGCTAAATAACTTTGGCTGCCAGAAGAGGTTGTATGGACCCTTCCAACACAGTTTAAATCTCTCTCCCTTCAGTTTATTCACAAGCAAGCTTTTGTTTCAGCCCCCTTTAAGGCGAACAGGAGCAACCCAATGGGATGATAAACAAGAAGAGGCCACAGGCAGTTTGTGCTGCTTTTAACTGCTGAAGCAAGAGCAGGTCCATGCAGTGGGTGCAGGTTTGTGTGTACACTGCCACCTCCTCTGCAACCGGGGCACAGAGGACAGGCTACATGCACCACAGCCTGCGTCACCCACAGGGACAAGGACCATCATGACCCAGCCCTGATTCGGGCCTCCCCAGCTCTCTTGTGATACCCGTAACCACAAGGATACTAAAATGAGAGAAGGGGAAGGTCTGACAGGCAGTTATGTGACTGGGGACACTCAGGTTTAGGTTTCTTCTTGGAAGCACTCTGCAAGGCAGCTACCGCCAAGGCAGCAGCTGTATCACCAGCACCCAGAAAACACAGGCGCCCTAAGGGCAAGACATGACAAACAAACAGTGTAAATCCCTGCAAATTCTTTTGTTTTTAATGGCCTTCATGTATTTACCCCCCACATGGATTTGGTCCACACAGTCTCGCTGGAGCAGCAGGGGTATTTTAGGTAGGATACTGAAATTTTGCCAAGAACAGCTTGGGTTGGAAGGGATCTTAAAAGATCATCTATTTCCAATCCTTCTGTCATGGGCATGAACACCTTCCACTAGACCAGGTTGCTCAAAGCTCCATCCAAAGCTCAAAGATCTTGGATTTAATCCTCCTGCTCTTGGGAGAAGAGCCACCAAGTGTTTAACACAGGCTTCCACTGGAAGACCCTGCTAGAGAGGCTGGTGCTACTGCCACTCACCAGGAGACTTGGGAGAAACAAGGCCAACGAAAAAACCCTTTCTTGGCTCTCATCTTTGAAAGTTAGAGCAACTCAGAGACAAAAAGATGGACCAAATGGTCATTAGGGCATGCCTTGGCATTAGTAGCAGTGATTCGAAGGCTCTAGCTGAGGAAATCAGGGCAGTTTGTCAGCACCACCACAATGCAGGGGAGTGATGCTAACCACACTGGGGAGTCAGGTATTTCTGACTTCAATTGACTCACCTACACTTATTCTGCAAAAGAAAATCAAACTACAGTGACAGAGGGCAGAGGATTTGATGGAGGAAGCAACATGTCATGGTGCTGAACCAGGATTCAGCATATTTTCTCTAGCAGTATCTAGTTCCTAGACAGTTTCTAGATAGCACACTATGTAGCACCTCTAGTTTCTCCACCTGAACAAACCCTTGCTACGCCTGCTCTGGGGCAGCCAGGCTACAGCAGCACAAAGCAGAGCACATTAGCCAGGCAGAGCTTCTCTTGATTTCTGGACCTCAATGAGGTCAACTGAAGCTCCCTCAGCTTGCCCCATGTGATGCCAATTGCTGCCAGGTTGACATGCCATGGAAGGAGGGTTAGGAAACAACGTCCCTCTTCCTGCAGTGAATTGAAGCATCTAACAGGTTACATCCCATTGCTTCTGGACACGACTTAATGTCTAAGGGGTTTAGGTGACTTGAAAGCAGAATCCAGGTGCCTAATAGAATCATAGAATTTTTTTGGATATTTACCTTGAACCTCCTATGCTCCAATTTGCACCCATTACCCCTTGTCCTATCACTGGTTATCACTGAGAAAAGCCTAACTCCATCTCCCTGACACTCACCCCTTACATATTTGTAAACATTGATGAGGTCACCCCTCAGTCTCCTTTTCTCCAAGCTAAAGAGACCCAGCTCCCTCAGCCTTTCCTCATAAGGGAGATGTTCCACTCCATCATCTCTGTGGCTCTGAGCTGGACTCTCTCAAGCACTTCCCTGTCCTTCTTGAACCGAGGGGCCCAGAACTGGACACAATACTCCAGATGCGGCCTCACCAACGCAGAATAGAGGGGGAGGAGAACCTCTCTTGACCGACTAACCACACCCTTTCTAATGCACCCCAGGATGCCATTGGCCTTCCTAGCCACAAGGGCACATTGCTGGCTCATGGTCATCCTCCTGTCTACCAATAGAATCATAGAATCCTAGGGGTTGGAAGGGACCTCGAAGGGTGCCTAAACACCAGAGGTGCTTTTAAAAATGACAGAGGACCTCCTGAGGTCCCTTCTGCCCTGAATTTTCCTACAACTCTGCTAAAAGCAGTGTATTCCCAGCTGTGCCACTGCTCTGGCTGTGACCTTAGTCGAGTTCCTGCACCTCTCCATCCCTCCCTCCGACCTTGCCGAGCACCCTGGCTCTGCTGCACTGGGACCGCGTGGCTGAGGGGAGCTAAGGGGTGTTGGGGTGCCCGCAGAAGGCAGCCCACGGCTGACAGCAGTTACCCCCGCGTCCGGGCTCCTTCATGATCCCCGTGAACAACAGGGCAGCCCTTTGCTGCGGAGTAATTCCTCCAAGCAGATCCGAAGTCGGTAGCAGAGCAGCAACCGAAGGGACTCGGGGGAGCTGTGGAAGGCGAAGCGGCAACGGGAGGGATGATGTGGGAGGCGCTGGAGCTTCCCGGCTGCCCATCCCGCGGTGCCTCCGGTGCTATCGGGTGCGTTTAAGAAGGCAACGCGAATTCAAGCACCCCCCACACCTCGTAGACGAGGATCTCGATGAGGGAAACGAGCGATAAGAGGGGAGAAGAGGGATGAAGGGGGGTCGGAAACCAAAACAAATCGCGGATTTCCCCGGGGAGACACGCCGGGGGTGGGGGAAGGCAGCGCACACGGTGGGTCGCGGCGAGTCTCCGGGGGGCAGGATTTCTCGCAACGCGAATTCAAGCACCCCCCACACCTCGTAGACGAGGATCTCGATGAGGGAAACGAGCGATAAGAGGGGAGAAGAGGGATGAAGGGGGGTCGGAAACCAAAACAAATCGCGGATTTCCCCGGGGAGACACGCCGGGGGTGGGGGAAGGCAGCGCACACGGTGGGTCGCGGCGAGTCTCCGGGGGGCAGGATTTCTCTTCCATCGCATGGAAGAGAGAGATTAAAGAAGAAAGTGGGAGTGGGGTGGGAGGGAAGGGAAAAGGAGGG
>NW_009953655.1:437310-439428 GCF_000747805.2 Chaetura pelagica | reverse complement strand
GCGGGCGGGGGGTAAAGGCAGGAGCCCGGAGTGGACGCTTGACAGAAGGGGAAGTCAGTTCAAAATGCCTGGAAGTACCAACCCTAGAACTATGTTAACACTCAAGATAAATAAATACGGGGTTTTAATTTGCTTGCAGTTAGAAACTTTTGGACTTCTCCCCCCCCCTTGGCCCCGCGCAGAGAGGGAATGGCACGGGGGGGGAGAAAATGAAACAAAACCGAGAAAATCCTCCGGGTGACAACAGAGCGTGGAGGGAGTCGTTTGGCCGAGCTTTGGGTTGGGGTGATGCTCGTGTACCACGAGCACGTGTACTTGCTAGGTCTCCTGCTGGCATGTGCTGCCCCAGCAGGATCACTGGGAATTTGGGCAGCAACATTCCCTCGTTGACTTGTGTGCAGGGTGTCTGACCCCACATGGCACTTGGGGTTCCTTTCAGCCACCTCTGAAACTTGCCCTGAGCCCCGTGTCTGCCGGGGATTGCTGAGTGAAGTTGTGGTCTCCAGTCACATAGTTTCCCATGGATTTACTGTAGTGTGTGCTTGAGGTGTTCATGGTGCTGGGCTTTCTTGTTGAGAGGTCTTGAAAATCCTCATGCTCATCTGTGAGGAGTAACAGATGTGTTCTCACTGGCAAGGTGGAGCTTCTGAAAGGTAAATGAAGTTTTAGACAAAATCACTCCATCACCCCCCACCCCCCCTCCCCCCCCCGCAGCATGTGGAAGGGGAGGGGTGATCCAGAGAAGCCACAAGGTTCTTGTATCTTCTGCACAAGGATAAATCAGTGCCCTGGCCCCTATGCATCTCTGTGTGTAGGCACCTTCTAACAGCTCACTGCTCCACAAAGATGTGCTGTCATGCTGTGCAGGCCCAGCTGTCCCAGCTTTTCAGCTTTTCCAGTGAATGCTGATGGGACCATTCCAGGTGTGTAGGAAGGAAGAGACACACAGGGCTAGGAGGGCTGTGAGCTCCAGATGAGTCTGGTTGTGAGAGGTGCTGAACATCACCTGTCCCAGGATGGTCCTTCCAGCCCGGTGGGAGCAGCATGCTCTGCTTGCAGGGGGGCACACACACCCAGGTTTTTGGCTGCTGTCTTTCAGACATTACTTATCCAAACCATTCCCCAAATGTGCTTGCTGTAGGACTTGATCCTGTTTCCTGCTTAGAGGAGCTCCGCTTGTTCCCACCTCCTGCCTGATGCCTGCAGCCCCTCTCAATGACCCTGTGTTGGGTAGCTGCACCCCAAGTGTTAATCCTTTCCCATCATCTACTTCTGCATACAGATTTCCAGCCCCGACCCCAGTGGGAAGACTGGAACTGTCTGTCAGGAAGGAATTGTTGATGAGCATCTGAACATTTTTAATCACCGCACAGCGGTGGGGTCTGACAGCTTCTGTTGCAGTCATGGTAATCCAGGGTGTACTGGATGCTGTCCCTCTGGTGCTGAGAGGCTGCCCCTTGTAGGTGCAAACTCCAAACTCGATGTATTTTGTTTCTATAAGCTGCTTCCACATCTCAGTTCTTTGCCAACTGTGTGTAACATGCTTGGAAGTGTCAGTCTGATTCTCCGTGGACAGACATCTACACCACCAAAACCACAAGGGGAAGTAGCACTGATTTCCCAAATCACTGGCAATCTTGTTCTAGGCTCAGCCTCAAGCAGAAGTCAGGCAAGCAACAAATTAAAGCTGCAATCTTTTGGGAAATGGGCAACTCTTGAAAAGCCTCAGATTCCTGGCCTTGGCCCTGTCTCTATAAATCATTTCAGCTCTGGACTCAGCTGGGAGCCCGAAGAGACTGGAGAACAAGTTGCTGTCCTCTCTACCCATAAAAACCAGTCTCCAGGGTCAGCACGGGAACATACTGGCAGAGCTGTATTTGCTCTGCAGAGAGAAAGAGATCATTCTCTGGGAAGTGTTTGCTGCGAGGTTTTCCTAGCAATTTGCTGAGGGGTGGGCTGGCTGTCCCGACCATCATTGGATGACATTTGGATTCATTCCTTGCTGGGCTGCCAGCGGCGTGCCTGATGCAGTACGTGACATCAGGTGACAGTCGGCTTCATTGCACGGGGCGCGGCGCTGGCTTGTCACTCAAACCGTTCACACCGGTGCTGCCGGCG
>NW_009953655.1:428795-437084 GCF_000747805.2 Chaetura pelagica | reverse complement strand
ATCAGAAGAGAGGACGTTTCCTTTCCATCACATCTTGGGAGTAGGGAGAGATGCTTCTGTAGAGGGAAAGGCAGGAGGGAGGCTTTCTCTTCCCCCTGGTAGGTGCTGTCATTGCACATCCTGGAGCGTACAAAGGGCCTTCAGCCCCGTGCAGGAGGCCATCCCTGTGCACTGTCAGCCACAGACCTCAGTTTACTTCTTGTTCCTCCATCCCCTCCTTGTCATCACATATCAGGCTCTTAAGCAGCTGGGAGGCTTTTCCTGAGGCACTGAAACCGATACCTCCCCGCAGACAGGCGGGTGGGGAGCACGGGTGGGCACACACACCCAGGTTTTTGGCTGCTGTCTTTCAGACATTACTTATCCAAACCATTCCCCAAATGTGCTTGCTGTAGGACTTGATCCTGTTTCCTGCTTAGAGGAGCTCCGCTTGTTCCCACCTCCTGCCTGATGCCTGCAGCCCCTCTCAATGACCCTGTGTTGGGTAGCTGCACCCCAAGTGTTAATCCTTTCCCATCATCTACTTCTGCATACAGACTTCCAGCCCCGACCCCAGTGGGAAGACTGGAACTGTCTGTCAGGAAGGAATTGTTGATGAGCATCTGAACATTTTTAATCACCGCACAGCGGTGGGGTCTGACAGCTTCTGTTGCAGTCATGGTAATCCAGGGTGTACTGGATGCTGTCCCTCTGGTGCTGAGAGGCTGCCCCTTGTAGGTGCAAACTCCAAACTCGATGTATTTTGTTTCTATAAGCTGCTTCCACATCTCAGTTCTTTGCCAACTGTGTGTAACATGCTTGGAAGTGTCAGTCTGATTCTCCGTGGACAGACATCTACACCACCAAAACCACAAGGGGAAGTAGCACTGATTTCCCAAATCACTGGCAATCTTGTTCTAGGCTCAGCCTCAAGCAGAAGTCAGGCAAGCAACAAATTAAAGCTGCAATCTTTTGGGAAATGGGCAACTCTTGAAAAGCCTCAGATTCCTGGCCTTGGCCCTGTCTCTATAAATCATTTCAGCTCTGGACTCAGCTGGGAGCCCGAAGAGACTGGAGAACAAGTTGCTGTCCTCTCTACCCATAAAAACCAGTCTCCAGGGTCAGCACGGGAACATACTGGCAGAGCTGTATTTGCTCTGCAGAGAGAAAGAGATCATTCTCTGGGAAGTGTTTGCTGCGAGGTTTTCCTAGCAATTTGCTGAGGGGTGGGCTGGCTGTCCCGACCATCATTGGATGACATTTGGATTCATTCCTTGCTGGGCTGCCAGCGGCGTGCCTGATGCAGTACGTGACATCAGGTGACAGTCGGCTTCATTGCATGGGGCGCGGCGCTGGCTTGATCAGAAGAGAGGACGTTTCCTTTCCATCACATCTTGGGAGTAGGGAGAGATGCTTCTGTAGAGGGAAAGGCAGGAGGGAGGCTTTCTCTTCCCCCTGGTAGGTGCTGTCATTGCACATCCTGGAGCGTACAAAGGGCCTTCAGCCCCGTGCAGGAGGCCATCCCTGTGCACTGTCAGCCACAGACCTCAGTTTACTTCTTGTTCCTCCATCCCCTCCTTGTCATCACATATCAGGCTCTTAAGCAGCTGGGAGGCTTTTCCTGAGGCACTGAAACCGATACCTCCCCGCAGACAGGCGGGTGGGGAGCACGGGACAGCACCACGCTTCCCTGCAGCCAGCCCCACATTCCTTTGGGAAGGGGTCAGCTGTGGGATGCAGAGCCGCTGGAAGCAGGAGCCCCACTCAGCCACTGGTACCCGGTGCCCACACAGGTGTTGTCCCCTTCCTCATCCTGTTCGGATGTGCAGGGCTGGAGATAACTCATCCTCGCTGGAGTACAGGAGATAAAACCTTGAAGCTTGCAGGATCAGGCCTGCCACAGCCATGCCGTAGGGAGCCCACCCGTGCCTGGGGAGGAGGAGGAAGAGGAAGCCATGCCTCTCTGCAGGACACCCTCTCCATCTCAGCAGCCCGGCTGAGGCCGAGCGCCTGGCACGCAGCGTGCTGGGCAGATGGGCTGACAGCGGCATCCCTGCAGCTGTGCACATATGGCACACACGTTTCGGCTTGTGTCGGAGAGCTCTCCAGATGGCAGGAAGGGGTGGGTTGGTTGGTTGTTCTTCTTCTTTTTTTTTTTTTTTTCCCCAGTTCTTGGTGGAGGAAGAGCAGACCTCAGTCGTTTCACACGAGGAGAGGCTGATCCAGCTGTGTTGCTGAGGACTTGGCTGTCCCCAGCTCTCCTCCAAGGCCAGGGCCCCCTCAGAGGTGGGAGGTAGACAGGCAGCTGCTGGCTCCAAAAAGCTGCCTGCTATTGGGAGAGAATTGTTATTGCCATTTTGCTTGCCCCTTGGTGTCATGGCCACCAGGAGCAAGGATCTCTCTCTGTATCACCTGCTATCTTCACCATAGGGTGACTGAACAACTGAAGTGGGACTGAAGAGTAGATGCTCCTGAAATGCAGCTCTGTCCCCCTAGGCTCAGCACTTTTCATCTTCAGTTACTCAATCTGGAAGACAATTCTCCTACCTCACCATCTTAAGCATCATTTGTCTAAGTGATCCTTCTACTGACAGTGGGCTCCTGAGGCTAACAGCAGAGTTCCCTGTGGAAAACATTCATTTGCTCTAAAACATTTTGAGATGATAGAGATACTTCTGCTATACTTGGCTCTCGCTCTGCTGCTGCCTTTTCTGGATGTCCCTCTTGGGTCCTACTTGTGTCCCCATGGCATACAAAGAGCACTGTTGTCCTGCCCTCAGATGCCCTGGCAGGTGCTGGTCAGTGGGTTCTTGCACTGTCCCAGCTGCTCCAGGATCCCCATAAGTGATGTGACAGGTTGTCACTTCCATCCTTATCCTCTCCCTCTCCCTTCCATTGTGGGTGGTCAGTGAACCCAAACATCTCTGATGTAGACAGAGATGCAGCACTGAGTTCACAAGAACTCGAGGTAATCTCCTCCTCCATCTGAAGTTCCCTTGTGCTGGTTCATGAAGCAGTGGAACTATCTGGAGGAGACAAGATGCAATACCACCACAGTACATCTTCAGAGCAGCTTCTATCCAGACCAGGCCACAGTTGCCATCAACATTGGCTCCTTTTTTTGTCTGCAAATTCCTTTTGGCAGCAAGAGTCTCTTAGTCCAGCACATCCCAAGTGTGAAACGAACATCTTAATATTTATTATAGCATGAACTTAGCCACCAGGTTTGCTCCTGAAGGCCTGGGCCAGGAGGAGATAGTTTTCTCCACCATTCAGCTGTAGCGGGCACCCAAATACGCCAAATCCTACCAGCATATTGCACTCAGAGGAGCTGGAATTTTGCTTCTCGGCTTGTGCTGACAGACCCTAAGGTGGCAGCAAACTCTCCCTCCGTGGATGGAGACAACCACAGCAGCCTTCCTGATCTGGAACCTTGCACATCTGGTTGCTCTCGGGAGCATTGCTGTCCAGCTCCTCAAGAAAGCCATGCAATGAGCCACAGTGAGCTAGTCTGTGCTGGGAGCAAATGTGTCCACAGACATTTATTTTCCCTTGAACTATATTGGCTTTTTTCTGTATCTTTTCACCACTGCATTACAAGGGCACTCTGCCTTAGCAGCTGACGGCCTTGCTCTCCACATTTGTGTGGGTTCTGGAGATATTTTAGGGTTTTATAGGGCTTTTTAGCTGCTGGAGTGGAGGTTTTTTTCCCCCCACTAGCATCCTTTTACTTTTTGCTGCTGGCATGCACGTGGCTGCTGTGGTTTGTTGTTAAATCAGTGCAGAAAAGACCCTGCTCATTCCCTTTGGGAATGTGGTGGGACATGAGGAGCGGCAGCCTTGAGGCCACAGGAGGAGGTTGCGTTGCTGTGGGGTGGCACGGGGGCAAGCTGTCTGCAGGGGTTTGGAGGGCTGAGCCAGGCAGGACCTGTGGCTAGAGCAGTGCCTTAGCCACAAGTTAGTGGAGGCTGAGACTATTCTGGGGCTGCACCATTACGTGGTCACCCTCTTTGTGTGTCATCCCAAAGGCGGCTGTGGTTTGTCACCTCTGCAGGCGGGACACTGTAAGCGACCAGTGTCTGAGGCATGTCCTTACAGCGTGGTGGGGAGGCTGAGAGCTTTCCTCCATCACCTGCTGACATCTCCCAGCCCTATTCCCAGTGATTCATCCTCCCATGATCCCACCAGCAGGAAACCCTAAAACGCTTTCAGACACGGTTCCTGAAGACAGGCTGCCTGTTGAGTGCCCTGGGGGAGACAGCAGGGTGGGAAGGTTTGGCCCTGCTCCATGGTGGCAATTGGAGAGATGCTGCTGGGCTTTGGGAGAGCTGGAGCCTTGTCATCGAACAGCATAGCGTTAACTGGGGCACCTCGGTGGTTCCAGCCAGTCTGGGGTGACGCTCACAGTTATTTAGAGCCCAGTTGGGGCAGAGCAGGGCAGCACTGTGGTTTAACAGCTAAAGAAGATGACAAAACACTGGCCTGAAGCAACAAAAGGGGAGAGAAAATAAGGGAGAAACCAGACAAAAGGACAGAAATCCTGAAAACAATGACTATGTCACCAAGAACGAGGCTTGTTTGCTCCCTTGGCTGCTGTCTAACTGATTTCATCCCTGCTGCAAATCCCGCTCCTGTCGGGAGGTATTTGCTCTGTCTGCTCCAGCCACCCCGAGTTAACCTCTGTGTTTTCTTACGGCTCCCACTGAAATCAGAGGAAAGAGTCTGCTTCTCTCCACCAGGCTTTGAATCCAGCCTCTGCTCCCTGCCTTAATCCACTCCCAAATTCCTCTCCAGGCTGCAGTCCACATGCTGGGGAGGTGGGACACTTCATGTGTCCTTGCAGCAGAGCCTCCCCAGGCCCTTTGCATCTCCTTCAGTCCATGCTGTGTGTGCTCACAAAGTTATATATCCCTCCCTGGTCCCAGTTTGCGCTGTCCCTGTGCCAGGAAGGGATGTGGGGGTGCAGGCAGAGCCACAGGTGTGCTGCGGGAGGGTTGTGCTCCTTGCAGCTGGCCACGGGCTTGGGGAAGCTCCTGGGCCTAAGCAGCAATAGCAAGGGGGTGGAAAACCCTGTGGTTTCCATCAGTGGCTGGTGACTGAACAATCACCAAGGCCAAGCTGAGGCTGACGTAATGCCTTGAGCTCCTGTGGAGCTTGTTCTTCTATTCCCTGTGTGATTTGAACCTGTTAGACCTCAGAGATGGAGGTGGCCACTACTAAAGCATCCCCAAAAAAGTGTTACCTCACTATAGCGCTTGAGGGCAGCCCCTTCCAGATAAGATTTCCTGTGCCCAATGGCCCTGGGATTGCTCCTGTGATCTGTGATACCCCAGTGTACTCTGTGCAGTTGTTATTTTGGGAGGTAGCTCACAGAACCTGCAATAAGAGGTTTGCTGCAGCCCAACAATGTGCTATTTTTCATGCATGATACTGAGAGCATGTGTTACATTCCCTGAGGATGTGCAGGAGGCTTTGAGGGTGCAGCACATCCAGGGCCAGTGCAGGAGGACTGCCCGAAAGAGAGCAGAGCCAGGCCTGGGGCGGCATTAACCAGACTGCCGTTTGGAAGAGATCCCTGGGGTGAACTCACCCAGCACCACACCTAGGTTTTGTTTGGAGGAAGCCAATTCCTTCGCTCCAAGGAGTGAACTCATGTTTCTGCAATGCGGAGCGACGGGGGAGCCAGGAGCTGGGAGGGAACCGGGAGCTGGGTTATTTGACAGCGCGGACCCACCCGAGAGGCAAAGGCGCCTCGGTTGGGGCTCACGCTCCTGCCTGAGCGATCCTGCTTTTGTTCTTGTTGGCATTTTGAAGCTAGGTTTGGTGCCTGGCTGGATGCTTTGCTGCCTGTGGCGACACGGGGGTGAGGCTTCCCTTCAAGCTGCTGTGATTGCTTTGCTAAGACGGGGCTGCCTGGTCCCCACCGCCGCAGTCTGGTAGCCAAGAAACAAAAGGCTCCCACACCCATGGTATGAAATGGCTGCTCATTGCTGGCCAGCACAGAGCTCTGCTGAGCATCTGGCACCGTGGTGGCCACAAAGGGTCAAGGGAGGTGATTCTGCTCCTCTGCTCTGGTGAGAACCCCCTCGCAGTAGTACTGCATCCAGCTCCGGGGTCCTCAGCAAAGGCAAGACACAGACCTGTTGGAGTATGTCTAGAAGAGGCCACAAAAATGGTCAGAGAGGTGGAACCCGTCTCTATGAGGAAAGGCTGAGAGAGTTGGTGTTGTTCAGCCTGGAGGAAAGAAGGCTATGGGGAGTCTTCATAGGAGCCTTCCAGTACCTGAAAGGGGCCAACAAGAAAGCTGGAGAGGGACTTTTTAGTAGGGTCTGTAGTGATAGGACAAGGGGTAATGGCTTTAAACTGAAAGAGGGGAGATATAGTCTAGATATTAGGAAGAAATTTTTACCATGAGGGTGGTGGAGCACTGGCGTGGGTTGCCCAGGAAAGTCGTAGGTGTTCCATGCCTGGAAAAATTCAAGGTCAGGCTGGACAGGGCTTTGAGCCACCTGACCTTGTTGAAGATGTCCCTGCTGACTGCAGGGGGGTTGGGCTGAATAACCTTTAAAGGTCTGTTCCAGCCCAAACTATTCTGTGATTCCATGGGGCCCTTCTCCAAAAGCACTCCCATGACATTTATCCACAAAGCAGCTGGCCTTGTTTGGTTCCAATCCATGCCATGCTGCCCCAAAGGCCCAGATCAGTGTAGTGAAGACCAGAGTGGCATGCAGCAGCTTTTGTCTTCTGCTGTGCCATGAGCAGGAGGAGGGGTATTTGGGGACCAGGGCCATGGAGCAGGCTCTGCTGCAGCACATGGGAGTAGTCTTGCAGGCAGCCAAGCTGCCTGTCTGATATCTGCTAGTTGCTTGGTGGCTCTGAACCACACACCGTGGTTTTGCTGGGTTCTAAGCTGTCTGCTTCCATGGTGCTGTTACTACAGTTGCCAGATCCATACGCTGGTAAGCAGCTGCACTGAAGGGACTGGCAGGACTGTGAAAGCAAGCAGTGCTTGCAGGCTTTCCATCATACAGGTGTACACACATTGTTGTCCCACCTGGGGTGTTAGGAGGACTCAGGGCACGTAGCTGTCAAGAGCAAGTTATAGAAGCCAAGTCCCTTGCTGGTGGGTCTGAACACACCTACAAGCCCATTAACCAGCAGGTCCTCCAAGAGGTAGGAGAACCCGTATCTGTTCACCTTCACCCTGGAACTGGGTGGAAAGAAAAAGGCTCTAAAATCTTCCAAACATGCTCTACAGTGTAACACATCTTGAAAACAGAAGATGACCTTCTGGACAAGGCCTTCAGCTTGTTAAGGCTATTACTCATAGAATCACAGAACAGTCTGAGTTGGAAGAGACCCTTAAATATCATGTAATCAAACCCCAACTGTGGGCAGGGACATCTCCCACTAGACCAGGTTGCTCAAAGCCCCATCCAGCTTGGCCTTGGAACACTTCCATTGATGGGGCTTCCACAGCTTCTGCTATCAGCAGCTCTACAGACACCAGCCATGGAGGTACTTTGGGATGGTAAGAGAGAGGTTTCCGCTGTGCTCAGGACTCACAAACAAGAAGCACCATCAATCCTGCTGCCCAAACCTGCTGCCTTTCCACCGAGGTGCCTTAACTTTGGTAAACATCTGACTCACCCCAGGGTGGAAGGAGGGATGTATGAAAGCCAGAAATATTAAGCACTGGACATTTGTATGAACCTTCTGGAAGTATTTTTGGCAGGAGGTGCAGCACAAACAATGAGGCAGTGCAGTTGCACTGTGTGTTCAGATGCAGGGAAGAGGCAGCCAGATGCTCTCCTGGGGTGGGAAACCCTGATGTGTTTTAACTTCCAGCATAAAAATAAACCAGATTAATTAGCAGACAGGTAAATTCAGCAGCTTATTATGGCATGTTGTGGATGAGCTCACTGTCAGGAGGGCTTAGCTTACACTGCATCTCAAACATGGACATTCATCTGCCTTGGAGCCACCTCGTCTTCCCTGCTGTACCCAGGGGGGCAGTTCTGCCCTGCCTGACCTTCATGTGGAGGGGATCTATGCAAGTCTGTTCTGCTAAATCCTGTTTCTAGCACTATAACAGAGAGGTGTGGACCTCCAGTACCCAACAACCATCTTTCATCCAGCATTTTCATGCAGCGTAAAAGCAGAAACGACTTGGCTTTGCAGACATTAGCTGTACGGGCCCAGAGGGTGTTGGCAGAAGTTGTATCTTATTGATCAGAGCAGAGCTGGCCAGCCAGAAGCTGAGTGGTGTGAACTGGATTGGTGCTCCTAATGAATCCTAATGGATGCTTC
>NW_009953655.1:427358-427888 GCF_000747805.2 Chaetura pelagica | reverse complement strand
CCCTACAGACCCATCATGGTGAACATGCCCCACACCCTCCTGTGGCAGGGTGGTTATTGCACCCTCTCACTCATCTCTTTCTCTAGTTGTTCCCCAATCTCCTGTCCTCTCCTGTGCCCTGGTTGACAGTCAACTCCAAAACCATGTCTTTGGTGAATGACAGTGACCCCTGGGGAGCTGCAGCAGAGCCTTGCCTTGCTCCAGAGGGCTGGCTGTGGGCCGAGCACTGCTCCAGGCTGAGCACTTCAGCAGACTTCCCACGGACTTCAAAGGGAACATCTCTGGGCTTCCAAGGGTGCTGCCTCTGAATCATAGGCATCAAGGATGGAAAAGACCTGTTAGGTCACATCCTGTCCTATCTTTCTGCCAAAGAAGGGCTCTTCTGGACAGGAATATGTCTCAAGAGTGTTCTTCTTGTGTTGGTTCAGCCCCTGCCAGCCTGGGAATCACCGATAAGACCCATGAGACTCTGCAGAGCCCTTCGCAGGCACAACCAACAAACATCCTCTGACTGAAGCTCTGTTCCTGCT